>NC_058131.1:92057173-92095943 GCF_016433145.1 Gracilinanus agilis
TTTCCCTTTCCCTTTCCCTTTCCCTTTCCCTTTCCCTTTCCCTTTCCCTTTCCCTTTCCCTTTCCCTTTCCCTTTCCCTTCCCTTCCCTTCCCTTCTCTTTCCTGTCCTCCCCTTTCCCCTTCTTTTCCTTTCCCTTTCCCTTTCCTTTTCCCTCCCTTCCCTTCCCCTCCCTTCCACATAAACTTCCTGAGACTCTTAGTACCTCATACTCAAAAAAACCCAATATTTGAATATCTTCAAGTTTCTAGAGAGCTATCAACAATTTCAGACTGTTGACTTCATCAAAAGCAATATAGTTGTTTTGCTGAGGTCAGTGGATATTTAAATGGGTGAGGAAATAAATGGGCAAGGGGAAGTGTATAAGGGTTATAGTGGTACACCTCAGCCTGATTAAAAATAGATCACTTAGACTTCTCAACTGAATCAATTCATTAATCAAAACTAAAAGCTAACTCAGTCTGGCTGATTAATTGTCATTGTAGAGCACACAGGATGGTGGCTCATGAAGGACATAAAATTCCCAACACCTTCGAGTTAGCTCTAGAAACTGAAAAAATACTGGGTCCTCTGCCTACTGGTAATAATGGGAATTGGAGAAATCTCCTTGGCTAGAGGTTGGGGTGGGGGAGGGAGAGAGACATAGAAGGAAGGAAGGAAGGAAGGAAGGAAGGAAACAAGGAAAGTGAGAGAGAGACACACATACACATACACACACACAGACCGAGAAAGAGACAGAGAGAGAGACAGAGGGAGGAAAGGTGGTGTTACTCTTGACCACTTGGTAATGAATTTTTTGCCATAGCTGACTCAAGAAACAAATAAAAATAAAATGTCATTCAATCTTCTTCACCTCCTTCTTTCTCTCTTGAGGGATGGTGGATAGAAAAGGTGTCAGGTGGACATGACTGATTAACTCTAGAGAGAAAGAAGGGTAGAGATGAGAGGGTAGTAGCCAGAGAAAAGATCACATCTTAAACCTCCATCTAGAGATTTTTAAAAAAGGCTCAAGACTTCATGTCTTCAACATGAAGGAGAGGATGGTGTAAGTGGCCACTGGCCAACTGCTTCCTATAGTGATGTCTATGCCTGTGTTGGAAATGTATGCTTCTTGAGGAAAGGAACTATTTTTAATTTAAAATTTATTTTTTAACTTTTATGCTTATGTATTTGTATTTTTAACTTTTATGTATTTAACTCAGTACAGTGTACAACACAGAATTAGTGTTTGATACTTTTTATTCGTTTGTTTAAAAGAAAGCAGTAAATAAGAACTATTCTTCTTATTATTTTTTTAATTTTAAACCCTTACTTTCCATCTTAGAATCAATACTGTACATTGATTCTAAGGCAGAAGAGTGGTAAAAACTAAGCAATAGTGATTAAATGATTTGTCCAGGGTCAAACAGCTAGGAAGTATCTGAGGCCAGATTGGAACCTAGGACTTCTCATTTGTAGGCCTGACTCTCAATTTTTTAAGCCACCTAGCGGCTTCTGTTCTTATTCTTATTATTAAACTCTTTGGGGTCATGGGCTTGTAACTGGGAATTGTAAGGGCACTAGAGTGGTCATGTATTAAGGAAGATTCATTCAGTATTGACTCCAGAGAATTCAAAGCTATGGATTCCACTCATTAGAAAGATGGGAACCAATATATAGTGAATTTTTTTTTTTGGTTCTCTTCCTATTTCCTTCCTTTCTCTGAGAACTTTTCATTAATTTACCAAGGTTCTAGTAAGAAATACATTCTCAAAACAAAATTAAACCTTCTGATTGTTTACTCTGAATTTCATTAGTGCTGCTAAGTGTGACAAAAACATTATAAAACACCAAATATTTCAGGCTTCCTGCCTTAAATCCATGTTGATGTACTTAAAATTGTTTTTTGATTAGTCATGAAGTAAGACAAAGACTTTTCCCACTGAGAATTATTTTTTAGAAATATTTCATGAAGTTAATGCTTTGGTGCCAGACCAGGAAGTGTGTGTGTGTGTGTGTGTGTGTGTGTGGTGTGTGTATCTGTTAGGATATTGGGTCTTTTTTAGTTTGTTTAATAGTTTCAATTTCTATTTGTTTCTTCTGATCTGCTACTAAGTTTTAACTATCCTATGATTTCTAGGGGACAGCAACTCCATTGCTGGTTTTTTATCCATGTCGTGTCCCACCAGTTTTGAAATCTCCCAAAGCTTTGTCTTAGGTTCTGTTTTGTTTTCCCTTTATACTTTTTCACTTGATCCCATTAGCCCCTATGGTTTAGTTATTGTTTCTTTTTTTCCCACATTTCTCATTATTTTTCATATATAATAATTTGTAACATAATAATAACATAATACATGTGATTTGTTATAAAATATGTAGTACATTATAATATGCTTATCCAAGACAAGCATATCCTCACATTAGCTATGTCAGTTATTATTTATATAGATATTCTTCATTTGTAAAATGAGCTAGAGAAGGAAGTGGCAAACCACACCAGTATCTTTGCCAAGAAAACCCTGAATAAGATCATAAAGAGTTAGACATGACTGAAGCAACTCAACAGTAACATCTAGTTAAAGGTATTCCAGTTTATGAGATTTCTAAAAAAAACTTTTATTGTATTAAGAAGGTTGCCATCTTGTTATAAAACTGAAGAAAGAATAGCAAAGCCAGAAAACAAAGTAAGGCCAATATTTAGTATAATCTACCCCAAATTCCTAAGAAATAGTTGTTTTTTAAATTTGCTAAAGAGACAATAATTGTATAGAAAAATCTTCTTCATTAATCTCTGATGACTATTACTTAAGAACTACTCCATTGTATTATGTTGCATTTCTCTATGGTAGAGAAACTCTATGAAATTATATCATTCCTGAATATCTTTAAAAAAGAGATATAAACTTGGGTGATGCAATATCAGTCATTTTCAACTGTTGAATTGTCAAACAGTGCATTGTAATTTCTTAGTGGTATACTTTTGGGGTGCAGCATTGTGAAAAAAGATGATCCTCTTTTCTTTGTACAGAACTAGATAATACATATGACCGTTGACACCACAGGGAGCTCTACTCCTCATTTTAACATGGTGGCTATCATGAGAGTTGTCCAGTATTTTTGCAATCTCCAGGTAATCAAAAAGTATTGAAAGGTATAATGGGGAACAAAGTGAAAAACGGCAGTATCCTGAGGTACAGGCCAAATGGGTAACTCTTAAGAGAATGATTTTCAACAGACGTAAACATTTCATCTCAAAAGGCCCAGTGCTGCTCTGTAAGAACATTTAAACTGCAAAGATCATCAGCAATTAAGTGATATTTCCATCACACCTATTACTGGATTAATACTTCACTGATATAAATAATAAAAGCTCTGACTTGATACTTAACAGTTTAATTTATTTTTGAAAATCAGTTATGTTTTACTCTGAATTCTTTCAGTGCTGATGTGGTGGAATTCTTCTGTGTTTTGGGAATCCATTTAGTTTTCCATTTTGCTTAACAAACTGTTTAGCCATCTTGGTCGAGAGTCCCTTATAGCGTTTGTAGGATGTGGGGGAGGAAGTGTTTATTCCCATCACTGAATTTAAAAGAAAAGAAAGAAAAACTAAGGAAAAGAAGTGCTTTTTCTTTTTCCATCTCTCCATGTGTCCCCCTTTTCTACTCTCCTAATTCCCATTCTTAATGTCATTGTTTCTTCCAGTCCAGTGGTTCTCAAAGGGTATATATATACCCTGAGGTTTTCTAGGTGTTTCAGGAAATTCCTCCCTGTACCCTAAGATTTTGCTGCCTGCTCTTCCTGACTGTCTGTCTGGAAAATTACAATAGCAGCTCTATCTGGGAAAACACAAAGCTGCCCACTCCACTTCAAGTCCTAGAGAAAGAAAGAAAGAAGAGGGTGAGGGGTAGGAGGAGAAGGAATCCCAGTAATAGGTCTGGAAGCCCCACTGCCTAGAAACCCTTCTTCATTGCCAATTTAAACATTTATTGTTGAACATAAAAAATTCAAGAGCCATTGCTCAAACCACAAGAAGCATTGACTACCCTTGTACTGTGGCATAACTCTTGGCACTATTCTTTACATGTTTCTGACTTTTATTAGTTTTACATACTTTGAAGAAATATTGTATGTTAAAGAGATGTCTATAGTGCTATTTTTGAAAATAAAATGCATAATACTTATAAAGGTTATTTCTAAAACAACTGCTGTGAATGTAGGAGTTATAACCAAGCCTGACTATTGAAAAGATGCTTTCAATGTGTATTTTTGAAGACAGAAATATATTTTTGTAAAGTTAGGCAACATAATTAAAAGACTTATTCTAATTATCCTCCTAAAAGCCCAAGGAAGCTTTTATTAAAACTCAGAACTTTCCGAATTAACTCTCTTTGCCTCAAAGAAGCTTTCAATTCTCCCCAAACTCAAAAGTAACAAAGAACTTTAAAAAATCTAAATATATTGTGGGAAGACAGATTTATAAACCATATGCTAACTTGGAAAACTGTGTGTGTGTGTGTGTGTGTGTGTGTGTGTGTGTGTGTGTGTGTGTGAGCTTACGTGTATTTCTGTAGTACAAATGTCCTTAACTGTCTGATTAGGATGTATATTTCTGATGGTTGGAGCTTAGCTAGGTATGATGTGCCTAGATGAAATGTATCAAGTGAGTGCATACATGTTAGTGACAAATATGAGTGGGAAGAATGTCTTAGAACATGCCATGGTTGAAGAAACAACCTTTTAGTGTTGTGGGTTGAATACTGAAAAGAAAAGAGAAAGCCAAGGTTATGGAGGATAAAAGCTATATAGCACAAAGCTTCTTCCCATTTGACATTTTAAAATTCTTTCCCCCTTTTCTTATTTTATTTCTAAAAAATAAAATAGGTACTACATCATTTCTGAAGTAGGTCTGTGTTGATGTGGGGCTAAATATGATGTAGGTGATACAAAATTGATTATTAGCTATTAAACCTATGGGATAGATTAACTTTTAATGCTATCACAAAGCACCTTGAGATGCTTCAGCATGATAAGAGTCCCAGGAGTTGAAATTGCTGCTATAGAGTATATCTCATACTTGTTAAACTACTGCAAGCCTATGGTGAAATAGATTGGTTTCTTCTATTGATGGGAATTGAACTTTTTCCCCCCCTATATATACTTTTATAAATAACATTGGATATACACTGCAACTTTGGAATGTATTTTAAGATGAGAATTTGTATTTTCTAAAGAGTATTATGTATATCACCTCAGTTTTAAAAAAATAATAATAACAGATGATTCAATGATTCTTGGTTCTTAATTTTAAGGCTATATTGATTTTTTTTATCATAGATTTTCTCCTTCTAGATTTATAGGTGCCAATGTCAATTAGTGCACTCAATTTTCACATTTATTGAGACTTTTCTGTTTTCAATCTCCATTGAAGTAATTGGGAAATAGTGTTTAGTGAGATGCATACCAAGACATACCATATGGAAGATTTCAAGGGTGAATGAGTTGACCTATCACTATAATAAAGCAAAAAACAAAAAAAAACTGGACTGGAGTCAGATGTTTTCTTTTTTTAGTCTGGATATTGTCACTAACTTACTGTGTAACCTTGGACAGAGCTGTAACTAGGACAGGCTGACCAGAGCTTTGCTGATGGTGCTGACCATGCTTGTAGTCCCTTTGTAGTGTCTAACAATGTAACCTGATACCTAGTTAGGAAGAATAATTAAGGCAAATAAGAATCTATTTGATGTAAGTGAGTTCTTCCTGCATCTGAGGGCCCATTTTATGCTGCTTGCCCCAGACATGGTTTCTGATGATGGTACAAATATTTTCTAGTTTTGCTTGACTCTCCAGGAGGCAGTTTCTTCACCTCTGAATTAGAGATAATGACATCCACTTTACCTTCATCACAAGAAAAGTATACTGATCAAATTAGATAATGGATATAGAAATTCTTGAAAAGTATTAAGTTTATAAAGGATTTATGATTGCAGAACTTTTCCTCCGCCAAAATCCCAATCTGTTATAACTTCATTATTGTGTGGTTGTGATTCTGGGTTGCTGAAGTCTAAGCTAGTGAAGCATAATCTATGAGCAGGCTCTCCCAAGCTGGAAAGACTATGTGTGTCCAAGGGCCAGTTAAAATAACTTTAGAGATTTATCACCCAGTTGTCCATGATGTGCTAAACTACTTAGCTCCAATTACTCTTAAAAACCATCTAAATTTTCAACAATGTCAATAGAAGGGGTATTGACAGATGAAATTCCTATTTCTTAAAGTATTGAAGCAATGAGATTTTTATTGTTTCCATTTTTAATCATAGTATCATCAAAATTAACATGAAATTTGGTTGAATAGACATTAAGTATCTACAAGGGGCAAGTTGCTGTGTTAAATGCTTCAGATAAAAGAATGTAGTGCAATACATAGAGAATTTGGAGTTAGTGGACTTTGATTTAAATCCTTGCTTTGCTGCTTACTACCTTGTGTGATCTTGACCATGTCAATTAACTTCCTAGGTCTCGGTTTCTTTGTCAGTACAATGAAGGGGTTGTATTATAAGACTTCTAAGTATTTTGCTATAAATCTATGATTCTATGAATTAAATATAATCTCTGTCCTTCAAAGAATTTCCCATTTATTAGGACATATAAGACATGCATGTGAATAAATATAGTACAGATTGCAAAAGAAGTATAAGTGAAAGAGCCTCATAAAATGTTATGTAGAATTTTAGAAGGGAGAGACTATTCCCAGCTGGGAGGGTTAGGCAAGATTTCATGGCGGAAATAGAATTAAAGCTGGACCTTGAAGGAATGAAATAATTTCATTAGATAAAATGGGGGTTAGGGGAATAAATTCTAGGCTTTGGAAGTAGGGAGATCATTAGGAGCAAAAAAGGAGAGAGTGAAAATGGGGAATTCAGAGAAGTCCAGTTCGACTGGAAGGTAAGTTGGCTGAAGATGAATAGTGTGACATAAAGTTGGAGCCAGATTGTGGCAAGCCTTAAATTCCAGTTTAAGGAATATATATTATATATGTATAGATATAAATAATTTATTAGTTAACAGACAGCTATGAGTCTGAAGGCTTTTAAGCAGGGTAGAGATATGATCAGAGTAGTACATTAAATTAATTTGGCAGATGTGTGAAACATGGATTGGAGTGGGATGAGCCTAGAGTCAGAAGACTAATTGAGGTATTATTACAATGGTCTGAGCACCAGGCGATGAGTGCTTGAATCTAGCTTAGTAGTAATGGGAATAGAAAGGAAGGGATTATTTTATTTTATTGTACTTTGAACTTTTTTTTCATTCTCCCCCATAAACCTCCTGTAAAGAAAAAGGTTGATTAAAAATAATTTTCTGTTAGAGATACTGTATTTATCTGAATATAGACTTCGCCTTGTCCCTAAATCTGACATTTATAACAACTGAATTGGCCTCTTCCTACCACTTATAGTGAATTATTCATCTTTTTAAAAAAATTCTTATCTTCTGTCTTAGATTTGGTACTAAATATAAGTTCTAAGGCAGAAGAGCAGTAAAAGGTAGGCAATTGGGGTTAAGTGACTTGCCTAGAGTCACACAACTAGAAAGTATCTGAGGTCAGATTGAAATGAACTATTAGTCTTGAAGTGAGACTTTAAATACTATGAGGAGTGGTTGAGATCCAGGCCTAGAGACCGAGGTCCTAGGTTCAAATCTGACCTCAGATACTTCCCAGCCGTGTGACCTTGGGCAAGTCACTTGACCCCCCCCCATTGCCTACCCTTACCACTCTTCTGCCTTGGAGCCAATATACAGTATTGACTCCAAGACGGAAGGTAAGGGTTTAAGAAAAAAAATAAAATAAATACTATGTGGAACTTTGATATAATTTGAAAGTTGGATTTTTTTTTAAACTGTGAGAAGCTTATCTTCTTTAATTTCTTGTTAATGCCTATTTCATGCATTGGCAGATAATGAAGTTAGCAGAAATTATTTCAAGGAGAATTATAGGAAGATGGTGGTGTGTTAGAATATAGAGGAATTAATATTCCCACCCTCTCACCCAAATACTACTACAATAAAGATAAAAAATGCATCAAAAGGAAAAATGATAAAGAAAACCAAACAGAGGTAGATATCACTTCATCGGTTCAGGCCAGAACTACATAAGAAGACTGCTAGAATCCTTTTAAAGTCCCAAGCAGAGGCAAGACAGAAGAAGCAATGAACAAAGCTCACACAAGGTGAACCCACAGTAAGAGGCAAGGCCTGGCTAGCCCAAGGCCAAGCCGTTGTAGGAGACAGAGCTAGACTAGTATATAGTTAATCTCTGCCCAAGCTTCAGTAGGAGATAGATCCAGTCCAGTCTTTAGGTAGCCCTGCCAGTGCCACAGTGGGCAATAGGGTTTAGGTATCTCATACCTTGAATCATAACAGAATATAGACGAGTGCCTAGGTAGCTATGTTTAGACAGTCCATGCCTGAACCACAGCAGGAGATAGAACCAGACCAGCACCAAGGGGCAGCTTATTTTTGAGCCATATATAGCAGGAGCTACCGGATGGCTCCAGGATGAGGACCAGGTACAGTTCCTGAAAAGCAAAATACCTAGTCTTTCAGGAACCTTCTATTATAATTAACAACATCTGGTTGGATGACATATATGGAAATATATTTCATCTGATATAACATGTTTAGCAAATAGCAAATTGTCTCAGGGAAGAGGGAGGGAAAAGAACAAGGAAGAGAATGTGGAACTCAAAATGTTAAATAATGAATGCCAAAAATTGTGTTTACATGTTAAGTGAGAAAAAAATAAAATGTTACTGAAGAATAAAGACAAGCCAGTATCTGTTTGAATCCTGTCAGGACCATGAGGGAAGATGGAACCAATTGGGACTATGCAAAGAAGAATTGGTGGTGGGGCCAAGGCAAAACCCACTATCAAAGTCCTAAAATTTAAATAATTTCATTAATGGTCTGAGCCTAAACCCAGGAATTCCTGAAGAATGCAGATTATAATCTTAGTCACTGTATCTAGGATGAAGCGAGACCTGCCCACAATAATCAAGAATATAGAAGGAAGCAAGATATGACTTGAGCATAAAGCCAGAAAGTGACTGGATACATAAGTAAAAAGAAGAAAATTCTGAATACAATAAAGCAATAGGATGGATTGATGGAAGCCTAACAGGTAAACTGAGAAGAAAGTAACTATAATATCTCCAAAAAGAGCCCTAGAGAAAAGAATGTATTAGCTACAAGGGACTATGAGAGTCTATGGGAGAAATAAAATAAGAGACAAAATATAATATTAAATGAAATGACAGGAAGAAAAGAATGGCAAGGAGAATTAATTACTTAGAACAGATATGATATGAAATCACTAATATGATCTATATCAGACTATTTACCACCTCAGGGAGGTGAGGAAGAGAAAGAGAGAGAAAATCTGAATCTCAAAATGTCAGAAAACAATTGTCAGTAATGGTTTCTACATGTAACTGAAAAAAAAAAAAGAAACGTATGGTAAACCTAAGAATTAGACTAAGAAAAATTAGACTAAAAAACTAAGATTTAGATTCCCTAAAAATCAAGGTGAGGCAAACAGAAAGTAATTACTCCATGAGGCAATTAGTAATATTTAAACAAAAATATTGAGAAAAAGAAGAAAATGTGGCATGTATATATATACATAAACATATATAAACATACACGCATGTCAAAACATGTATATGCATATACATACAGATGTACATATTATAAAAACAGTAACATAGAAAAATGTCAAAGAGAGTTCATTAAATAATCATTGGATATCTGAAAATCTGGATTAAAAAAGTGCTTCTATACTATATTTTGAGAAATCACAAATAAAAAATCACCACGATCTGTTAGAACCAGAGGGCAAAGTAAAATTTGACTTCATTTATTATTATTATTATTTTAAACCCTTGTACTTCGGTGTATTTTCTCATAGGTGGAAGAGTGGTAAGGGTGGGCAATGGGGGTCAAGTGACTTGCCCAGGGTCACACAACTGGAAGTGGCTGAGGCCGGGTTTGAACCTAGGACCTCCTGTCTCTAGGCCTGACTCTCACTCCACTGAGCTACCCAGCTGCCCTATTTATTATTTTTTGAAAGAAACACTAAGAAGAAAATTATTAGGAACAACATATTTTAAATCAAGAGCTTCCATGTCAAATAAAAAGTTTGACGAAAAGAAAGCTTTCATGTACTAAGAGCCATGGTGAAGATCTCAGAATGCTTGGCAACTGTCACATTTAAGGAATGGAGGACTTGGAATAAAATATAATATTCCCAAAGGAAAAAGATAAAGGCCTATAATCAAATAAACTTATCCAGAAAAACTGAGTATAATACTACAGAAGGAAAATAGATTTTAATAAAATAAAGGAATTCCTAGCATTCCTGATGAAAGGGGCAAAACTAAGTAAGAAACAGACATAAGAGTTTAGAACCAGATACAAAAGTAAATGTATTCAATTAATTGGAATGCTGAATACTTTGCATTCTAATAGAGGAAGAAGTCATAAATGTCCTCTCAGAATCCTAATTACTTCAAGTATCATAGAGGGACTTAAATAAGACAGGCAGAGGGGATGAGTGTGTTTTTGCCCTTGATTTCATAGGAGTAGATTAAAAGGAAAGAAAAAGATACTAGAGATGATTGGAGGAAGAAGAGGACATACTATCTCTCATAATAGTAGAGAATGAGATGAAGAATATACAAACATCTATTCAGGACTAGGAAGAATGGACATCCCATGGATCTAACTTTTATGTGAGCTGAACAAGAGCAAAATTCCAACAACCTGTTTACAAGAACACATTTAAAATATAAATATTTGTACAATTAAAATAAAGGCCTGGTGCAAAATCTAGAGTATGAAAAGGTGAAAAAAATAAACACAATATAAAATAAGCAGAGAAACTACATAATGCTTAAAATTACCATAGATTATAAATGAATATAAATACTTAATATTTACAGAATAATAACATCTAAATACCTAGGAGAAAAATTAATCAAATTGTAGGGAAGAAGAAATAGTAAAAATATAATGTTCAGGGAATTCAATGCTCACTTTCATGCCTAAACAAATATAACAAAAAGATAAATAAGAAGTTAAGGACCAGAATAGAACTTTAGAAAAGTGAGACCTGATGATTTCAGGAAGTTAATGAATGGCAACAGAAAAGAGTTTACATATTTCTCAGTTGCAAATGGCACATTTATAAATTTATTCTCAGATGTCTCCAGGGATACCTTATTGTCTTCTAATAAAATAAAAAATGCTAAGGTTGACATTTAAAGTATTCTAGAGTATTGTTTTTACTAAACTTTCCACACTCCCCTTTACTTGCTCTTATATTCCATCCAAAGTCAGCTTTTGTACTAGCTGCCTTTTCATGCCTTTAGTATACTTTCTTCCCACCTTCACTTTTAAGAATCCTTAAATTTCTTTAAGACTCAACTTCCCCTTCTATGTCATTCCTTTCTCCTTTTTCTTGTTTCTCCCAGTTATCATTGCTCTTTCTCCTTAAGTCATCTTGTATTTACTTATCTGTGTACATGATGAATCACAGAATAGACTATAAAGTACTTGAGAACAAGTCCTAGTGTTAATTTTTGTCTTTGTATACCCATCATCTAACATGGTTGGTTCCTTGCAAAAGTCCTTAAAAATGTGTATTGAACTGAAAGCACAGCAATTTGAAATAATAGAGTATTGGAAGAAAATTTTGAAATCACCTAGTTCAGTCTCTTTATTTTACAGATGAGGCAACTGAAGGCCAGAAAAGTGAAGATAAAGTCAGTAGAGGAGCTGAGCCTAGATAGACCCCAGATCTCCTGACTCTCAGCCCTATTTTCTTTCTAGAATACTAAAATGCCTTCCTTAGGCTGCCTATGTAGACAATAGGGAGATTGGCTCCTGAAATCTTTTCTATTTCTTTTGAAGGAGTTTAAGATTCTCATAATAATGGTGCTATTGAGGTGCATTTATTATAATGAAATAACCAATTTAGTTTAATTAAACACCCTTTTTGTATTAGCTTCTTTAACTATTCATGAGAAACTTCTCATTTAGACGAGAAGCTATGAGCTTCAGACAGTCAAAATATAGGAATAGTACAATTACTGTGGTGAGAGTACATTTAGGAAAATAAAAAATGTAATATGGAAGTGTGAACACATGACTACAAAGTTCTACTCTCTTCTTAGTCAATACCATATAGTTTCCTCTATTAGTGTTCATCTAGACATGTTTTTCTGTAATTCTGTTGATGCTTTTAATTAGTAGTAAAGCAATATAACCATTATAAAGTTATATAGATAAATCCTGAAATGATATTTTCAATTTTTTTAAAACTTAGAAAGACAATATCCTCCACCTTCCCCCAAAGGTCAGAATGAAACCTTATCCCAATGAGTTAAATATCAATATAAAGTTAAATTAATAATTAAGTTCTAGAAAATGATAATGATTTTTCCCTAATCAACTCATTTTTTCTTCCATCAATAGATCTAAAAGTTAATTTTTCTCCTCCACATTCAGATATTTTTAGGTTTCCCCTTTCATGAGAAAAAGACAGAGAACACTAGTATTATATATGAAGAATACTGACCTGGGAATCAATATGTTTGAATTCAGACTCTGGCTCTGCCAAAAATTAGCTGAGTTCATCTATTTGAAGAGGATCTCATGATTTTTTCCATTTTAAAAATTCTGACCTTTTAAAGGTTTTCTTTCTATGGTTTCTTTGGTTAAAATAATAGGAACTAGAGAAGGAAACAATACTCTTATTCATTACAGCATATTCTTTGGAATTGGCCCTCTCCAGTTAGGAAAAATTCAATGAATATGATTCTTCAGTTCTAAAAGAAAGCAATTTTCTAATTACATGCTAAACCAACATAATATTGGCACTAACTTCTCAATCCTCAGTCTTTACATGTTTATGTGTCTACATTTATATATCTTCTCTATCTCTGTCCTACTGTCCTTTGAATATTTTCTGTTTTAGAATTTAAACCAATAGATCTTGAAAAAAGGTCTATTTAATTTTACATACCTCAGAAATTTACCAAAGTAAATCATGGAATCATAGAATGTTAGAACTGGTTACTTGCTGAGTAAATTGAAACCCTGACCATAGTCAGATAGCTAGTTAGTGGGGATGCCAAACTTCATACTTCTAATGTGTTTTCCCCCTTATAAACAGCCTTCCTCCCACCATCTTCATCCTACTTATTCCATTAAGATTCTACTATTACATTTCAGAAAAATCAGTGGGATACTAAAGAGATAAAAAAATGTTTGTACAAAAATATTTATATCCACACTCTTTGTGGTGACAAAAAATTGCAAAATGAAGGAGTATTCCTCGATTGGGGAATGACTGGAAAAATTATGGTATATGATGGTGATGGAATACTATTGGGCTATAAGGAGTGATGAAGTGCTTGATTTCTATAAAAACTGGGAAGACCTCCATGAACTGATATGGAGTGAAATGAGCAGAACCAGGAGAACATTGTATACATTAATGGAACATTATGGGACAATCAAATGTAATAGACTTTGCTACTAATATCCATGCAATGATCCAGGACAATCCCAAGAGACTTAAGAGAAAGAACTGTGGGAGTAGAAACACACAAAAAAACATGATTTATGTTTATATTTATTTATGTTTGAGAGAGGTGAGGTGGTGAATTTGTATCTCTCAACCCCTTCCCTCAAAGTGCCACTAACACTTGACAAACTGATGGGGTTTCTCTGAAATGGTGACAGGTTGGAGGTGGGAGCCAGCATTGGAGGACAATGGGAAGGCTATCCTAATAGATGAGGTGGGTAGAGACCCTGGCTGGACAGGCACAGACCTTCGGTGAACTAAAGCCTCCCCCGCAGGTAGTCTCACTTAAGCAACTGTTCACAGACCTTCTTCCCCTCTTTGTCCCTGAATTAAACTTTATTCCTTTTATCTGACTGCTGTATAATTTATTATGGGTTAATCAAGGTAGTTGAAGAAGATTGATGGGCAGAGGGAACAAGGTAAACCCTAATAATCTAGACCCCAAGGTCTTTCCTTTTGGGGAGGCAATCCTGGCTTCTATCCAAAGGTTCTCTTTCCCTTCCCCCTATATTTAGTTTCTATCTTTTTATCTTCGTTATAAATTATTTTAGGTAGGGTCTCTTTTTGTAAGGCAAGGTGAGGACTGGGAGTTTGGGGGTCCACTCCCAAGTTTGAGTCAGATTCCCCAAGGACCAAGTAAGTGATCTTGATCTCGTTGCTATCAAATGAACACTGGAAGGGAAACAGGCTTTAGGGATTAACACTAGTCCAGGAAACCCTCAGGTTTGATTCTAGAATGGTCCCGAGAAAGCTCCTCTCCTTTCCACCTTGAGCTCCTCAATCCAAAAACCCCTTCCTCACGAATCTCTCCCACAATCCTCTGCTGTTTCCAACCAACGCTGCTGGCTCTCCTCCCAGTATGCAACATTCTGTGTAGAATTTTCTTTCCTCACATTCAGCCTTTACAATGGGTATAGGACTTGGGGTTTTGGTTTTAAAAGACTACATTATGAAAATGAATAATATGGAAATAGGTATTGAGTGATAATACATGTATAACCAAGTGGAATTGCTTGTCAGCTCCAGGAGGGGGAAGGGAAGAGGAGAGGGAGAGAACATGAATCATGTAACCTTGGAAAAATACTTAAAAATAAATAAATTTTTTAAAAATCAGTGGGATACAGATTGTCAAAAACACCAGCCATATTCCTTTACTTTATTGTTAGTATTATTATTGCTCCCTTCAAAACATTTTACTTTGAGAAATGACCTGTTAAAGCCAGCTTAACAACTTAGTTAAAATATAAATCAGAAAATAAGGATTAAAGTTTTAAAATCACTTATTTTAGAGATAATCACCTATTTCACAAAATAATCCACCATCAAATTATAGAATACATTATTTCCAAAAAAATGCAATCTATACCAACTTTTTCAGGAACACAATCTATTCAAATTTATTATATATAAAGCATGTTGGAGTCCTAGATTGATTCATATGAGCTCTTAGTATTATAATTAAGCAAAATATGTATATTTATTATAACTGGGTATGTGTGTATACGTGCTCAATATGGTTTTCTTTATATTATATATACATATACATAAATAAATGACATATATGTATGTCTGCGATCTGATTTGAATATAATATACCCAGAAAAGGAAGCGCTAATGTCCTTGACCTTTGTAGAACTGAGCGATGAAAGATAAAAAAGAGTATAGTGTTGTTTCAATAGTAGCAGCCATGTTAAAAAAAAAAAAAGCAATGGGGTCATATGTATCATTCTACTTTGAGTAAGTGCTTTGAGATTCTGACTATGGAAAGGGAGCTTTGCAGTCCTTAGTGGTTTGTCAAGCTTGCTTGCATTTTCATAGTATTCCTATCTGAGAAATTTGTCCTAAGTGTCAAATTGCTGATTTTTCCAGTGACTGAAAGGTTTCATGGGGACCTCTGTTGTTATTTACATGTATATGGAGAAAATTGCAATCTGTGAGTAATTTGAGAAATTTCAACAGTTTCAGCAGTAGTGATCTAGAAATTGAATGGGTTTGAAACACAATATTCCAGTGCACTGCTGCATATATAATGTATGTGCAGCATATGCTGAGGTCTTTTTCAAAACATTTACATTAAACCTGTCAGGTATTTATGAATAGCAAAAATTAATTTCCCCCAGTTCTGTCATCAGTTAGAGAAATGGATTTCAGCAGTGAAGACTGTCAGTGTTTCCTGCATACCAGAACAGCTCACTTCAATGTCATAGTATTACACCAGGTGGCCTTCTCAGAGTCAGCTTAATGTGATTTCAAATGATAGGGTAGAGAATGTGAGGGAAATTAAAATAGTATCATACTTATGATTTAAAAGCAAGTTAATTACAAGGGCTTGTTAATAAACAAAGAAAAATTCAAAATGTATTATCTGTTATATAGCATATCAATAACAAGTGTGATGCTATGAACACAAAAAAAACTATCACTATATGACTTTGAGATGACTTAAAATATTTAATTAAAATGTTGACACATGCGTTAGTCTTACTAATGGCCTTTTGGTGTTTTGAAAGAATTTCTAAATGTTCATTTGTGCTCTTACAGGACTTCTATAGAGTATTGTTTAACTGAAAAGATTAACTAAATTGTAGACATTTTATCTAGAAAATCGCTGATGATGTGCTTGGTGTGAATGATTTTAACACTACTATATTTAGTCAACATTCACTCAAGCTTTTTCTTTCTCAGAGATAATTTAAAAGTTTTTAAAATGCTGAAACATTTGGAAATATCAGTGTGACCAAAACAAGACAATACACTTTAGTAGAGCATTTTTTTTTTCATGGACATGAAAGAAGAGGGATTAAAAAAATCCCCACTGAATTTTTGTAGTTATGAATCTTTGGAGAATAGAGGATATTTAATATTATGTATCATTTTTTATTATATACCATCTCTTTCCTATAATAATTCAGAGATTCTTTTGTTTTTATTTGATTTTGTAATTAAAAAAAACTAACACCAGATGTTAGTTGAGTGGGTTTGGTGAGAGTAAGAAGTAAATAGTCACTTTATCCGCCATTTTGATCATTATCTTATCCAGAGAACTCCATATTGCAGTTGGAATGAAATGATGAGATTGCATTTTCCTATATGGTTTATGGAAACCAGTCTCATTATGTTAAGACCTAAGAAATGTGTTACAAGTTCACTCTTTTCCGGAATTACCCTTCTCAGTAGCTAACAAATATATTGTTCTTATAATTGTTCTAGGGAATTATAATAGTTTTTTTCTACTTATGTTATGAAAAGGAAAAGGCACAGAATTAGCAGTCAGAAGACATAACAAATTCTGGTCCTGCTCTTTATTAGCTGTATAACTTTGGGAAAGTCTTTTATCTTAAAGAATTGGTGAATCCAAGAAAAAAAAAAAAGGAAACTTCATTAAAGAAAGTGGCAATGAGAAAACATAATGGTCAATATCTTGGCAGCTAGGTGGCATAGTAGATAGAATGTTGGACCCAGAGTCAAGGAAACCTGAATTTCAATCCAGCCTCAGACACTTACTAACTGTGTGACCTTGGAAAAGTCATAAGTACTATATAAAAGTTAGCTATTATTAGCTTAATAGCTTAAAAAAATCTCACCATTTGCCTCAACTTCCTCTTCCTCATCAGTAAAATGAATATGGTAATAGCACCTACCTCCTTGGGTTATGACTTAAATGAGATAATATATTAATAGTTATTATTATTGTTATTATAATTGTCATAAAACTTATAGGATACAATTTAATTGGTCTTTGAGAAAAAACATATTCCTAAATCTTTTCATCATGAAAAGAAATGACAGATTAAATTGTCAAGCTGCTAAAAAGCAAAAAACCCTAAAACATTACATTTTAAAAGTCCAATCAAAAATTAAAGTAGAAATTCTGAAAATCAAAGAAGATAAAAAGAATTTAAATAAAGAATTCATTGAATCGATGAATAAAACTAGGAGTTTTTTGGGGAGGGGAGTGGGAACCCTAATAAAAAGAAAAATTTCTCAAGTCAGATTAAAAAGGACATGAGTAAAGCAAATTGTCAGTATTATTTAGAACAAGTGAAAATGCAGAAAATTACTAAAAAGATTTTGTCCACTTATGCACAGAAATGTCAATAACTTAGATTAAATATATGAATATTTTAAAAATATTAATGCATTAACAGAGTAAAATCAAGGTTATTTTTAAAACTTAGCCTCAGATAAAAGAAATAAACAAACCATCCATGAACTAACTCCAAAAGAAAATCCCCAGAAGCATATGATTTTTTAAGGAATTCTACTAGACTTTCATAGAATACTTAATTTCTCTGCTATAGAAATTATATACAAAAATAGAGAAAGAAGGAATTGTTCTGTGATATACACATAATTTTTATACCTAAACCAGGGAGAAATAAAGCCGAGAAAGAAAAATATAGACCAACATTGACATAAAAATATTAAGTAAATGTTAACAGAAGATAACAACATAGTAAAAAGTTTATACATTTTTGTTGTATTTGACTAGGTTGTATTTCTACCAGGAATACTGAGTTGGTCCAATATAGGGGAAAGTATAACAATAGGAAATCATATCAATAATTAAAATAATGAAACCCAAGTGATTATTAGTTCAATATATGGTGAAAAACTTTTGACAAAAATAAATATTCTGTTAAAAACACTAGAATGTATAATGTCTTTCCTTAATGTGATAGAGTTTCTCTAAAAGCAAGAGCCAATATTATACATGATGGAGAAAGGTAGAGGCTCTCCCATTAAGTTAAAAGGTAAAGTAAGGATGGTGATTATCATGACTATTACTTGATATCACCACTATTATGTGCTAGAAATATCAAAGGCAACATGAAAAGGAAAAAAATCATTGGAATAAACATAGGAAAAAAGGAAATAAAATCATCAAACTTTTTGCAGATAACATGATGATCTATCTAATGGGCCTAAGAGACAACTAAAAATTTATTGAAAAAATCAATAACTTCCAGAGTCAGAGAATCTAATATAAATCTACATAAATCATCACCATGAGAGAATAAGCATGAAAAGTTAAAATTATCAACTTTTTGCAGATGATATTATGATATAACTGAAGAGCTCTAGAGTCAACTGGAATTAATTTAAAAAATTAATCACTAGCAAAGTTGCAGAATATAAAACATCTATTTAAGCCATTAGCATTTTTGTATGCTACTAACACAATGTTATAAAAAGAGAAAGAAAGGGAGATAGAATACAGAATAGATACAAAGTATATTAAATACTTGATAATGTCTAACAAGATAAATAAAAGAAATGCATGAATGAATTCAACTTATATACACACATTGCAAAAATAAAGACAACTAAATAGAGAGCTATAATTGATCATGAGTAGGCAATGGCAACATAACAAAAAGAACAATATTATCCATATTCATTTACTTATTGTTATAACTGATTATCAACAAGTTATAATTTAAGAAAATATAATGGAATTTATCTGGAAGGAAAAAAAAAGATGTTAAGAACCTCAAGGCAAATAGTGGGGAAAAAAGTAAGAAGGAAGGATGTTTACCACATATTAGAAAGTACCATATTTGAAATTATACTACTTAAAATAATTACACAGACTTCATTTTGTTTCAGTTTTAACCAGTTTAGTACTGATTAAAAATGAGAAGTCAGTCAGGAAACAGGCAGCTGGGTGGTTCATTGGATACAGAGCCAGGCTTGGAGACGAGATGTGCTGTGTTCAAATCAGGCTGTAGATATTTCCTAGCTGTGTGACCCTGGGCAAGTCACTTAACCTCAATTACATACACCTTACCACTTTTCCACCTTGGAACCCATACTTAGTATTAGTTCTAAGATAGAAAGCCAGGGTTTAAAAAAATGAATCGATTTATTTAGCATGTACTGTATACAAAGCATTGTGCTAAGGACTGGTGATAACAAATAGAAAAATAAGACACTCCTTGCTCTCATGGACCTCACCTTCTAAAAGGAAAAACAGCACACAGAGAATGTTTCAATTTCATCAGAAGGAAAAGTCTCACCGTCCCTGGGGTTCAACTGCAACATAGATGGCAGTGCCACTTTGTTATTGTCACTTCCACTAATAAAATTTTTCAGTTTTTTATTTTTAACTTTCTGACAGTGCTGAAGACTCTGATAGCAAGAACTTTTTCCCCCTCCCTCTTAGATCTTTAGTAGATGTTCTTCTCCCTGTAGGAGCAATTTCTAGGTTGTATCTCCAAAGGGGCTATTTTTGAGGATGTTGTCTGAGGGCACTGGTTTAGAAGCATCTCGACTCTTGGGTTCATGGTCGTGGGCTGTCTTCATGGGGTTCTAAGGGAAGATGGTCATCCAAGGGTGATGGTGTTTTGTTCTGGACAGCATCTTCCCTGTCTCTCCCTCAGCGTATCATCTTGCTGCTTAAGCTAGGCTTGCTTGTCTGCTCTGTGTGTGGCTGTTGGTTGAAAGTTGATAACAAAGATTGCTGGCCCCTTCACCATAGGAGTTTCTTCCCTGTTTGAAGACTGTGAGAACTGGGCTAGAAGGAGGATCTTTGGTGAGGGGGCATTGTTACACCCTGGACTTCTGTGTTGGTTGCAGTTGGTCAGCAGTTGTTGTTGATGGTGATGAAGGTGGACCCTTTCTCTGTGATGATTTCTCCCCTCAATAATGTTGGGAGGTTTTTGATCCAGAGAACAGCTATGGTGGTTTGGGGGCACTGATATTCCCAAGGCTTTTGGACTCAAAAATGAGGCAAAAGGAGACTTAAGTGATTTGCCTACGGTAACATAAGTAGAACTATCTGAGTCAGGATTAGTTCATATCTTCTTGAGTCCAGGCCTTATACTCTGGCCTCTGTACCACGTAGCTGCCCCATATTCAGAAAATTTTCAAAGTAGGAAAGACTTTTTAATGATTATTAAATTGTTTTATCATGCTATATTGTATTCAGTTTAGTACATTGTACTAATAGTAATTAAGAGCCAAGATTATTATTTTGATTTTCTTTATTTTTTCTAAATATAATATATATATTTTTTCTAAATAATTCTTTACTGTAGCTCTATGTGATTGGTGCTATAAGTATTTTTGATAAATTAATAAGGCAGTATTATCAGTATCTTTCAACTTTGAGAAATATTCTCCATATCTTTTTTTTAAAACCTTTTCTTTTTGTCTTCAAATCGATACCAAGTATTGGTTCTAAGGCAGAAGAGTAAAAAGGGATAGTCAAACAGGATTAAGTGACTTGCTCAGAGTCACATAGGTAGGAAGTGTCTGAGGCCAGATTTCAACCTAGGACATCTCTAGGCCTGACTTTCTATCTACTGGGCCACCTAGCTTCCTGCCTTTCTCTGTCTTAGTAGTTGCTTTTATAACCAAGAAAATTCACTTTCTAATGGCCATGTTGATGATGAGTATCTTGGAAATTGCTTAGATGGTAAAATTAGTGGGAATAAAGTGATTTATAAACCGTAATGTGTATATAAAGATAAATAATAAGTTAGGCAGCTCTCTGTACAGTAGTCTATCATACAGTCTATTTGGGGGACTATACATTTTCTTGAAACTTAGTTTTCTAACTGTTATGATTTGGTAGGCCTTCTGCTTTGGAGACATCAGCATCATCTTAGTGCCATTAGATAGAGAGTCTGTTGGAAGATTATTCTATAATATTATCACAATATTCTATAAACCCAAAGATGTAACTATTACTTATAAAATAACATTTATTTTATAATAAAACATTATTTATTTAATAATTAACTAATCCATAAGTGGATTCCGTTCTTCATCATTTCCCTTCAGTGATGAAGATCATGGTTCTTTCATGCTTGCCCATTCTATATATTTCTTGTCCTTTCATAAGTATACCTTAGGGATCTACTTAATGTGTATGAGTCCTTCATTTTCTCTGACATCATGAGTATACTAGTGCAACACATGGTTTATTCCCCATTCTTCTCATTGTCACTCTAATTCTCAGCACATGACCAGTCCTTTTTCATTATAAATTTCTTTATGAACTTTCTTTATAATGCCTCTCCTTAGGAATTCCTTGTTTATAATATATTGTAGCCTTCTCACAGCCCTGTGGTGATACATGAGCATAGTCCTCCATGACACAAAATCATACAACATTGCATTGTTAACAAAGATTGATCTTCATTTGAACTAAGAATTTTGGGACATTTAAAAAGAAATTTAATATTTTATTATTATCATTTAATATTCAATATTTATTAAATCATTATTAAATTATTATTTCATAATAAATTAAATTATTAAATCAATATTTATTAAATGAATATATTTGTGTTTATTATTAATATTATTATTATTATAAAAGGCATTATGTTATGCTCTTCATTGCTTGTTCAATTTGGTCCTAACACGTTGTTGATTTGTAGTGCCTATCCAAGGTGTATGTGTGTGTGTGTGTATACTCAATAAAATCCATTTAACTATATATCAAAGCATTACTTAATGTTTCCTGAATAGATAGGCTTGGAAATAAGACTGGTAAAAGAAAATGGCTAAAATAAACTGTTTTCAAGAGAAAATCAAGAAAAAAAAATTTTAAAAATCAAATGGATGATCTAACAAAGTATGGAATATCCATAAACTAGTTCTTCCTGAATTTTAAAGAAAATCCATGTGGGACAATAAATGGCTTAATGTAGAACCATTTTCTTTTTATATGTTAGGTAATTTGTAAACTTTCTTTTTTTTTTCATTTTGTCTTTTTAAAAATTTTTATTTAATTGATTAATTAAGAAAAATTTTCCATGTTTCCATGGTTCATGTTCTTTCCCTCCCCTCCTCCCACCCCCTCCCATAGTCAATATGCAATTCCACTGGGTTTTACATGTGTCATTGATCAAGACCTATTTCTATATTATTGATATTTGCACTAAGGTGATTGGTTAGAGTCTACATCCCCAATCATATCCCCATTGACCCATATGATCAAGAAGTTATTTTTCTTCTGTGTTTCTGCTCCCACAGTTCTTTTTCTGGATGTGGATAGCTTTCTTTCTCATAAGTCTCTCAGAAATGTCTTGGATCATTGCATTGCTGTTAGTAGAGAAGTCCATTATATTTGATTGTGCCACAGTGTATCCATCTCTGTTAAACTTTTTATTTTAAAGTCAAATTTACAAATATTTATTAAGCACATTCTAAGAGCTGGGGCTTCAGAAATTTCATTTTGTCCCTGCTATTAAGGAGTTCACATCCTTGTAATGTGTCATTGAGTTTATAAAAGTAGAACATCCCAAAAGGCTTTTTTAAAAAATCCTTCATTGCACTATTTATTTAGATAGGCAAATTAAATAAGAATTACTAAACAAAATTATATAACTTTGACAACATGGGGGTAAAATGTTGGACTTAACAGTCAGGAGTATCTGGAGTTCAAAACCTGCCTTAGTAACTTATTAGGTGGTAACCATTGTTAAGTCAGTTAACCTTTCTTAGCCTCAGTTTCCTCATCTGTAAAATGAAGATAATTGTAGCATCTTCACAGGGTTGTTTTAAGGATCAAAAGAGATATCTTATAAAGCCCTCTGCAAATATTAAAGTGCTTTATAAATGCTAACTATGCATTATTAGGAGCACACATTCTAGTGGGAGAAACAACATGCAAATAATTTGCACACAGGAAATATACAACATATAAGTAACTTCATAGAGAAGGTACTTGTAGTGGGAGGTGAGAGAGGTGACCTTTGGAACAGGAAAGGCCTCTTACAAAATAAGATTTGAGCTGAGTTCTGAAGAAGCCCAAGAACTCAGGAGGTAGAGGTGAAGAAAGAGTTCTTTCCAGGCAGGGGGACATAGCCAATTAAAAGTCATGTAATCAGGAGTTGGAGTTATTTGAGGGATGAGATGGTGTATGGGGAAACAGCAAGTAGGCCAGAGTAGTTTGACTGAAGAATATCCAGGAGAAGATTAAAGAAAAATTTTAATATGTTAAAATACAAATAAAAGTCTCTATTGTTCTTTTAATGGATGCCAATATATCTAAGAGGAGGTATGGTAACAAATTGTACAGATTGAAATGTCTATATACACTTTTTCAGCATATGAAGAAGAAATAAAGAATAGAGATTTTAATTCAGAGAAAGAATTATATCTCATATGTATCACTGAGACATAGTGGGATGAGATTCTTGCCTATAATATGGCAATGGAAACATATACCTTATTCAAAAGAATCAGATTAAAGTGGAGATAGAGAAGCATTATATATAAAAATTTTATTCTCCTTAGGTGAAACATAAGAAAGAATATTTGAGAATCAGCGGAGGTGGAGATAGAAATATTATTTGGGAAGAGTATTAAAGATGGCTTGGCTAGGAAGAATTGGAGAATGAATTCAGGAAACAAATCATGAAATGGTTCAGAAAGATATGATCAGTGATTGGATATCTGTGAGTAAATGATGGACTTCCAATTTGGAACTCATTATACCACAGGGAGAGTTTGTAGTGGGACAGAGATTTATATCAGGGTGTGTGTGTGTGTGTGTGTGTGTGTGTGTGTGTGTGTGTGTGGTGTGTGGGATGGGGAGAGAGAGAGAGAGAGAGAGAGAGAGAGAGAGAAGATTCACTTTAATAACTGAGGGCACATTACAATATTATAGCTAGAGCTCTTTTAAAAACATTCTAGAATTTAAAATTCTAAAGACTTCATGGGATTGTAAACAATTTTTACTAATAAAATTTTTCAGGAAACTCAAACAGTAATTGTTCTAATTTATGTTAGAAGCTCCTTATATGCTGTCATCTAAGTTGTTTGTAAAACCTTTGTCTTGATATAAAAAAAAATACAACTGCCTAACAATTAGTTGTCCCAAAGCAGAATGTGCTTCCTTTAGAGATGTTAGGATCCCTCTCATTGGAGATCTTCAGGTAAAGGCTAGGTCTAGTTGTCAAGTCTTATCAATTTACCTCCATAATATAATTCATAGCCATCTACTTTTGTAACCATGCACTATAGTTTAAGACTTCATCATCTTTCACCTGAACTATTGAAATAGCCTTCAGCCTTTCCCCTTTCTATTCTGTTCCTAAAATACAGATCTGACCAGGTCAATCCTTTGCTCAAGAAACTTGTTGGACTACCCCTTGCTTCTAAGATAAAATATAAACTTCTTCATTTAGCTATTAAAGCCTTAAGCATTCTTGCTATAGCCTGCTTCTTCAGGCACATATGCATTCTTCTTCTCCATATACTGTATGTTTCAGTTCTCCTGGTCTATCTGGTGTCCTCTATACCCAGCACTCTATGTCCAGTCTCAGTGCCTTCATATTGGCCTTATCACATGTATCCTTTACAAAATGCCTGGAATGTACTTCCTTCTCTGCTTTATAGAATCTTTAGTTTTCTTCAAGTGTATCCTTAATTGTCCTTGTTGCTATTATGTATGTACTCCCATATATATGTACTTTGCATATATCTTATATTTAATTTTCTGTCATTTTTCTCCCAATGGAAGGCAAAATACTTGAAATCAAGGATTCTTTAGCCTTTTCCATTTTATCTCTAGCACTGAGGCAATTTTGGACATTTGTAGGTATTTATTGAATGTAAAATGGATGAATCAATAATTTTTCAGACTCCATTTGGTACTGATGACCTCTGGGGTCCCTTCCAACTCTAGAATCCTGTGATTCTTTGAAAACCCATCCTGGGCTATTGAAATTATAATTTTGCTCTGAACTCAATTTTCACTTTATACCGAAAGTTTAGTAAATGAATGGTGGATCTAGAATGTAATCATGATTCACATATAACAGTGCTCCATGTAGTACCATAGAACCGAATTTATAGAAATTTGGAGATTGAGTAGTTCTAGACGCAATATACTAAACAAATAGTTGTCATAAGGTTGTAAATGGAAGGTCACTTCAATCCTCTGCTCTTAAGGTTCCTGGTCACCATTTAAGAATCAAGCTTCTAAATATGTGCTTCAGGGTCTTCTATAAAACTTGCTTTCACATCATTGTGTATGCTCTCCCCTTGGCCATGGTACAATAGTAAGAGCATAGCGTTTGAAGCCATAGCATTTGTGCCTGAATCTGGCTTCTGCTACTCACTACCACTGGGACCTTGTTCAAGTCAAAGCCTCTGTGGACCTCAGCTTTCTATCTGTAAAATGAATTTGTTGGACTAGATGACCTTGAAGGTTCCTTCCAGCTTTAAATCTATGATCCTAAATAATATGTCTCTCTCTTCTATCTAGCTTTTTTTTTTGGTGGAAAAATCTTACTTTCAGTCTTAGAATCAATACCAAATATTAATTCTAAGGCAGAAGAGTGATAACGGCTAGGCAGCAGGGCCCAAGTGACTTGCCTAGGGTCAAACAGGATGTGTCTAAGGCCAGGTTTGAACCCAGGTCCTCCCAACTCCAGCCCTGACTCTATCCACTAAGCCCCTTTCTTCTTGCTTTCATGAAATTCTTTTTGCCAGCTCCAAATCACTTCCTTTATCCGGGTTGATCCTGCTAACTTTTTCATATCCATTCTTACCTTAAAAATTCCAAACAGAAATCACCCCTTCTATGAAAACTCTGCAGATTAGGTCTATCCAGTTCTAGTAATCCTTTTTCTTCAATATTTTACAGCATATCCCCAAAGTCTCAGTTCCGTTTTAAGCTTTAATAGCTAATGCATTCAGCTATAATTGCTTAAAACTGCACTAAGACTTTAGGGATCCCCCATATACATAACCTAAAATAATTACACAGGTTCTCTCTGGGCTTGTTGTATGCATATTTGTATGCCAATTCTCTCTCCTCTACCTTCTAATCATTAAATAATAACCAAATTGTCTTGTGTTAATGGTGCCTTGCGCCACTTTGTGACCACTGCAGGAGACAATCTCCCCCAACAGAATTTCACTCAACTTCCCTTAAAGTGGATCAAGCACCTTGCTTTCTTCCTTTTCCATTCAGTACTTACAGCCCATTTCCACCTGAAACAATCTCCTTCTGTGTGCACACATTAAGGAATTTTAGAACAAAAAGATTGTCCTGTAAATCCCTCATTTGAATGAGGACACTGAAGCCCAAAGAAGTGAGGTTGTCTTCATTCCATTTGTGGATTGAAAAAAGATGATATTAATTATCACTGATGTGTAATAGGGATATACTCTTAGCATAGACTCCAAAACAGCTAAATTGAAGAGTCCCTGAGAGGTAAAGCATTTTACCAAGATCACCCTTTACCCAAAATCTTTGGTCCAGGAACTCAGGGCTATTGACTCTTGGTCCAGTAGTCTTTCTCATAAACCTATGTAATAATACTACCTAATTATAATAATCTATAAATATATGTAATATAATAATCTATAAATCTATAAAATGGAAATAAATCTATAAATCTTATAAATATCTAATAATATTCTCTAAAATTCTTTGCCAGTATTTCCATAGGAATCTACATCAATTCTTTCCTTCTCATCAATGTTCCTCTTTATACACCAGCATTAAAGATATTATTAAATTCTCTCATTCAAGTTTTTCTTGTGTTCTACTGGTTGATTACTAGCATTGCAATGTCATTTTCTTCTATTTTCATTTTTTTTAACCCTTAACTTCTGTGTATTGGCTCATAGGTGGAAGAGTGATAAGGGTGGGCAATGGGGGTCAAGTGACTTGCCCAGGGTCACACAGCTGGGAAGTGTGTGAGGCCAGATTTGAACCTAGGACCTCTGGTCTCTAGGCTTGGCTCTCAATCCACTGAGCTACCCAGCTGCCCCCTTCTATTTTCATTTTAAAATTATATATTATATTATATTACATTACATTATATACATATTATATATATTACTACTTTATGGTCTAAAAATTATTATGTACAAGTCAGGGAATTTATTATGATTTCTTTGGTATTGTTTCAATTTCCAAACAATTGACTTGCCAAGAATTTGGGGAATAATCTATTTGTAAGCAATTAGGGGACTACTACAGTTATATTTATCTATTTGTATAATTCTATGTTCTGGGTTTTTTTGTGTGTGTTACCCTCTGCCTCTCACTAGGTTATAAACTCTTAGAAGATAGGGATTAGATATACTATTTCAATTCAAAATTTATTTAACATGTGCCTACTATATGTTTACTACTATAGGTTTTCAGAGCACATAATACTATGTTCTACTGAGTGTTTGGTAAATGTTAACTGACAAATTGTGGAAGACTTTGACTAGATAACTACATCCAGTCATATAACTCCCAATCTTTAGGGGCCTTGAGCTAGACATGTAGATAGAGCATGAGAAAAACACAATACAACAAGGATGGCATCAGTCAAGCAACCTCAAATAATCCCTTTATAGAGAACCAAAATAGAAGAATACAAGAGCAAAGGAAAAAACCATAGTTCATAATCTTCCCTTTTAGAATTTCCTCAGAACATTTCTTTTTTGAAACCTATGTTCATTTTATAAAGGAGGAGCTCAAATATGATTGATCCTCTATTTGCCAACCATCATCTTTTTTTTTTTTTTCACTCAGGTTACTATTACTGTTCTTTCTGGTATTTGACTGGCCCATACACTGAGTTCTTTATGGCTCTCCTTCCCAGGAGGTAGATTGGTCTTTCCTTAAGAGTTGGTCTTCTAGCTGATCCTATATTTTCTTGTTGGGAAATGATGTGTCAATAGTTGATATTCTTCCCAGGGAAAGTATTATGTGCACTGTGTTTCTTATAAAAAAGAATCGTCTCTCCTCTGGATAGCAATTCATAGTGAGAACTATTATTCTATCTAGCCATATCATATACCTACTAATGTTTCTGAAAATGTAATCAGCATAGATTGTATTCTGTCTAGTACCTAAATCACTCTCTGTTGCTATGAGGCATCATCTGTTAAAGAAACACGTGAACTATTATAAATTAAAGGATAAAAAGGAATTTAGTGTAGGAATGTCATTATGTATTTTGGGACTCACAGACCCTGGGTACTTAGATGTTTCACTTAGCTTTTTTCCCCTGGTGGTGGGGAGGAAGTGTCTACTGTGAAGAATACAATAGGATGTGGTATAATAGAACGAATTCTGTACCTAAAGTCAGATGTGAGTTCTACTCTTGGCCCTGCCCCTACTTACTCTGTAACCAGGGGGCCTCCCATATCCTCATCTATTAAGTGTCTGTGGCTAGATTTGAACTCAGGAAGACGAGTCTTCCTGACTCCAGGTCTGCCACTTTAGCTGCTTCTCGATTTTTCTATTACCCACAAAATATGGTTCTCTCAAAACTGAGACTTTTTTTTTCTGCTAGCCATTTCTACCTTCCTATGCGAATTATCAGTGTTCTTGTTTAGTTTGTTTTTTTTTAAAGTACATCCTAGACCAGCACTGGCAAACCTTTAAGAGATGGTGTGCCCAAACTGCACCTCAAGCTGCCTGTGAACACCCATCCCTTACCCCAGATGGTGGTGGGAGGAAGTGCTTGCATTGGTCTGCTGGATGGAGGGGTGGGGCATGCAAAAAAATGTCCTCCCATGTGGTGGAGAGGGAAATGGAGCCAGCTCCCCCAGGAACCCTGAGGCAAAGGTGCCCTGTTTTTGCCAACATGGCCCTAGACAGTCTCCTATTTAACTCTCTATAATTTTTTGCCTGGCATGTCTTAAAATGAAAATCAATCAGAAAAATAGTCTGGCTGGAGTTAGTATTGGTATCTCTTTCTACTTCATTCATAGTGTAGTGGTCAAACCTTAGGAATCAGGGAGCATTCTATGAGCAAATGACTTCACACAAAGTTACCTTTCAGTGACTAAGTTTACCTAGCTGTATGGTACAGTATTGGAAAAGCTCTTTGAGAGAGGTGTTTGTTCACAGTCTGCAGCAAAGTTGTATGTTTTCCATTTAAATTACAAAAAAAGAGAGTAAAACGAACAAATCAACTTCCAAATTTGCACTTTGTGCTTATTCCTGAAATATCCAGTGAAAACTTCTCTCTATAATTTGATCATTTAGAAAAAAACCTCCTCTTTTATGTTGAGTGAGAAAGGTATTCTAATTTTCTCTTGTTGGGCTGGAAATACATGTTTGTAAAATTGAATGGGATTTCAAACAGCTTGATCCAAAAATTTTTTTTTTAAGCTGGAGGAGTCAGTGTTTTAAGGATAAAATGCTAAATTGATTGAGTTACAAATGAATGCAGTGTTAATTAATCCAGACCATTGTTTATAAAGTGGAATAAGCACATTGGAAGTCAGATTCCTCTTGCTGCTTTAGTCAAACTGCCTAAGGCTGCAACTGCTTCCTTATTAGGTTACTGGCTATGTGGGGATGTCATTGTTTGTTCCTGTAGCTAGGCTTTCTGTTAAAAATCACAGCATGAGGCTTAAACTGCTGCAACCATTATCCAGTGCTAACGTGTCACTAAAGGTCTACTAATAGAACAAGAGAAAAAATATCAATCTTTAATTTTAGAACAGCTGAGTAACCTATAGCACCTGTTCATTTTCGCTCATCAACTCATTTAATACATTCTCCAGTGATCCTTGGGTGAATGCAGTATAAGATTCCAATACCACTTTTTTTTTCTTAAGGAAAATTCTAGACAATCTTGAAACAAGTTTTAAGCTTTAGTTTCCTTTTAAAATACAAATATCTCCTGAAAAATGTTTTAAATTGTCATGATGATCTGAATGCAGTTATTTCTAGGCAATTATTTATGATTACATTTTTAAACATTATTTTTCAGAAATATATTTATAAATAGTAGTTAATAAAGAAGAGCATATTTTAATAATCAACTGAATACATTTGCCACAGTAATAAATAACTTTTTGAAGCTTCAAATAGTAGATAAATTCCATTTGATCATTCAAAACTCATAAACAGCACTGTGCCTTAGCTTGCTACCTGCTTTCCCTTTTGTATAGCTCAAACCACCATCCCAGAGTAAGGCAAAAAAAAAAATAGAGTATTATAGCCTATTCTCAGAAGAGGGTAAAAAAAATGTATAACTTCCTAAACCTCCCCTAACAACATGAACCCCAACACATTCAAAGTTGGACAACTATATACTGGTGTCAAATGATCTAATAGATGGAGGAGGCCTCAACATAATAGGTCATGTCAGCTGTGAATGAAGGGAAAACATGGAAGCATTTGGTAAATAAATACACTTGAAGTGATAAAAATTTAGAAATACGCTGAATTTAAGTGATTTTATTTGGAGATGTCAGTTACACACAATATTAACTTTGGCTAATCTGGTTCATTGGCATATAGTCAAATTGAGTGATATTTTTAAATGGTCCAAGCCAATTCTTTCGGGATTAGATGTATGATCAAAAATGCTTAGGTCCGTGACTTTGGCCAGCTGTATGTTTTACATTTGACATTCACCCCTAAAGTAGCCCAAAGCTTTATCCTTGCCTTTATCCTAGACTTTACAACCTTTGCAGCATTTTTTCCCCATGGTCACCACTTGTGTGATATTTCTCTCATGAGGTATACGTCGGTATAGGCTCAGCCTCATTCTGCCATGACTGTTTTCATCATCACAAGTACTTGATCTGTTTCACGTTTTATAGAATCGATAAATCTCATCCCTAAAGAGTCCAGCAGGCCTTTGATTCCTGACCTGACATTTGCTAATGCTATTCCTGATGACCTGCCACTACGAATCTTCAGAACTGCACTCTGTGTTTGACAACACTCATAATATGAATCAATATTCAGCATTCAGTAAGTGAGCTGGGGAGTCATTTTATTGCTGCAAAAGGCTGCATTGCCCCCGGGCAGCTGTCAGAAATGGGTAGTTATTAATAGCCCTCTCTCTTCACTTAGCATAGTCAGTAGGGGTCAGGCATGAAATGATTTAATCAGTTTATGATATCTGTGACAGAGAGCACTTAAAATGTAATCACAAAATTTAGGTAGAAGTGTCCCTGGGCTGTTGTAATGTTTTTCTCACTTAATTTTCCCTGATCTCTGATATAGTGTAGTGCGTACTGGGAAGCTGACCATACAACAAAATTAGGCCTGGGCCTGCCTGAGTTTCACTTTATCTATCTGTCTGTTGCCCAGGATTTACCATGGCATATTTACAGATTATTAATGTTCCTATCTTGGGGAGACTTCTTTAGTTTAGCAAGACTTTCAGGTAGAAAAGTCTGGTGGTTGTGCAGAGGGTGCATGGTTATGAATGGGCAGAAGCAGCATACTTCACAAGTTGCTCTTCAACCTCAAGATGAGTTTGGATATAGTAATGGTATCAGGGCACAGGAATGACCATTGGAATGGTGTGATTACTGTCACTGGGTGCTAAAGCTGACACCTGGAACCTTATTCAAAAGGAAGTTAGAAAGAAATCAGAAAACTCTCTTTTCACTCTGCTTTCTCCCTTGGTAATCTCACCAGATGCCTTGAGTTCAATTGTCATGTCTATGCAGATGATTCCTGTATCTGTATATCCAGACCCAGCCTCTCCCCTGAGCTACAGTCATGCATTGCCAATTGCTTTTTGTATAGCTTAATTGGATATTTCTCAGGAATCTCAAATTCAACATACCTAAAACAGAACTCATCTTAGCCTCACAACCTTGCCCATCTTCAGAATTTCTCTTATCACCTTTATGGGTACCATCATCTTCCAAGTCACCCAAGTCTTTAACCTTGTTGTTTCTCCCTAGCCATTGCTAAATCTTATCATTTCTGTTGTCATAACATCTCTCTTTCTCTCCACTCATATAGCCATAACCCCAGTTCAGATACTTAGATATACATAGACCTCCCCTATTAGATTATACATTCCTTGAGTGTTGAATCTGTGAGATTTAGAATTTATTATCATTATTAAAGGTATTTGTATGCTTAGGGTTTAATAGACTGCCAGGCACATAGTTCACACTTAATAAATGCTTTTTGACTGACCTGCTTTCAGATCAGTTGAGATCTTTTCCTTTTCCAAAGTTTACATTATTTTTTTAATCTGCTACTCATCAAATTTACTGTCTGAGAAAATGGTTCTTGACTTATTTGTAAAGCAGAGGTGACTGATGTAGTCTAAGCTCAATGTCTGATCCAGGCAAATACTTGATTAAGGGCTTTCTGATGATATATCACTCAGGTGACTCCCCTTGATTTCCCAGAACCATCAAACGAATTATTTTTAGAATTTTGTCTTTGTGGTTTTGCAGAAGTCAGAATACTTTAGATATACATTGAGTGAAAGATAGAATTCCCCCTCAGGGGAGACTACAGTTGCCCCCCATAGGTGGAAACAAAAGAGATGCTTCCTTTTCTCCCACTGTCAAGACATCTGTCACACCTTCAGCAGCCAATATACTTTTAATTTCCTTTTAATTTATTATTATACTCTTGTTTGGTGTATATCTTATTGAACCTTAGAGAATTACTCCAGGAAATCTGTTCTTATATGTTGTCCTTTATTATTCCCTTCCAAATCTGGCTTTTTTATAGTACTAGTTTATCTCTTAAATACCACTAATTCATGGGGGGGGGGCAGCTGGGTAGCTCAGTGAATTGAGAGCCAGGCCTAGAGACGGAGGTCCTACGTTCAAATCTGACCTCAGACACTTCCCAGCTGTGTGACCCTGGGCAAGTCACTTGACCCCCATTGCCTAGCCCTTACCACTCTTCTGCCTTAGAGCCCATACACAGTATTGACTCCAAAAGAGAAGGTAAGGTTTTAAAAAAAATACCACTAATTCAGGTTTAACTGACATCCTATTTCAGTGATGGGCAAATGTTTTAAAGAGGGGGCCAAAGGAAAGGAAATGCTCATCTATCAGACTGTTTCTAAGGCAACTCTTTTCCAAGTTTCATTGTATTGTGTCCTACTCATTGTATTAGTCAGATTAGGAATAATGTCTGGAGGCCAGATAGAACATTTCAGGGGGTGCCCATCACTGGCCTATTCTATTGATTATGTATTGATATGAGCTTTTAGAAGGAGTAGAAACCCATACATTGACACCAGCAGATGGTTTAGCCCTGTGGCATGCTATCTCCCAAAACAGATTTCAAACACCACATTCTAACTCTTGCTGAATTGACTCAACTCTGTGTCTAGTTCCTGATTATTGTTGACATGTGGTTTTGTTATAAGAAGCCATTGTCAATGGGTTAAGGAGGTGAGTAGAAATCATCTCCTCTTACTATACTTTCCAAGAGGTACAAGGGAAAAAGTAAAGGGTCAGTTGTTCTTTATACAAAACCAATTGCTTGATTGAGAAGTGACTGCCATTTTCTACAGGCCAATAGTGGTTTTTAGCCTTTTCATCATTAGAAATTTTCCATGGATACCTCTATTATCTTCCCCACTGACTAACACTTTATAATTCTATCAGAATGATTAAAGAATGTCTTCACACTTTGTTGATGGGTTGTAGAAAAAAACTTAATTTAATTAGAGAATGATACATCTTCACATTATCAAAAAGACATATTTTTACATAATGAACCAATCTCGATCAATTTTAATTAATAAGTATTTACTAAGGGTCTAATAATATGACAAGACTGTGTTTTTACTAGTACTGTTAGTATACTAGGTACTTATACTAGTACTCTTTTGATTTTTGATATAGTCAAAAATCACTAAGTATTTTACAGAATATTGACAATGGAAAGGACCTTAGAAATCATCTGGCCTAATCTTTTTTTTTAAACCCTTACCTTGCACTTTAGAATCGATACTCTGTATTAGTTCGAAGGCAGAAGAGTGGTAAGGGTTTGGCAGTGGGGGTTAGGTGACTTGCCCAGGGTCACACAGCTAGGAAAGTGTCTGAGGCCAGATTTGAACCTAGGACCTCCCATCTCTAGGCCTGGCTCTCAATCCACTGAGCTACACAGCTGCCCCCTGGCCCAATCTTTTTAAAGTTGTAGATGAGAGGGGAAGTTACTTGTTCATGGCCATACTAGGATTTGAATATGTCTTCAGTCTCAAAAATCCTGTGCTCTTGGGCCAACCACAACAAACTGTCATAATAATTTTAAAAAGAAAGATAAAAAAAGACTTAGATATAATGTTTCCACATATAGAGCTTACGATGCATTCTTTCTTCCTTTTCTACAGGAATATAGGAGAATATAAGGAAAATCCCCATTGCTATCACTACCAGTTAGCATCTTTTGAGTGATCTGCTAGGTACCTTCAGCTGTAGAACAGAAATGCTCAGGCTTTTGTTTCTTTCTTCTTGTCCTTGTGGATTGGGCATTTGTACATTGCCTAGTAGAGTACTTGGAGTGGAATAGGCTCTCAATTAATATATTTGATGACTTTGTAAAACTTATAGATCAGAAGACAAACTGAATATTCCCTATATATCTTATGGTAAATATTGATAATAATAATAGAGTTGATGCTAACTTGCTTTTCTAGCTTTATTTTTTTAAGATTTAAATTAATATCCAATAACTCCAAGCATTGTATTTTTTTAAGATTTATTACTAATCACTTGAAGTAGAGGAAATAAAAAGACAAAAGTAAAACATCTTAGTAAAGAGAAGTTTTCCCAGCTGCATTAGCGGGAGAAGAGAGAGAGAGGGAAGGGTTATAGAAACTTTATCTCTAAAACATAAGGACGTAAAATGAGGATGAAAGTGGGATTCTGGGAAATGGAGTCCTGGGGTACAAAATTCTAATTACACATTTTACATTACTCCACTTCATATATCTATGGTTCAACCAAACTGGCTTTTGCTGATCTTCACACACTTCCATACCATTGTATTGTCTGTCTTCTGTGACCCTCAGCACATCTTCTTAAAATTCCTAGTTGGTACTAAGACTCAGCTGAAGCAAAGCCTTTTACATGAAGATTCCTGATCCATTCTTCTTCTCCTGTTCCCCAGCTGCTAGTGCCCTCTACCCCCATTATTTTTTAAAATTTATTTTGAGATAATATGTTTAAATTGTATATTTAAAAATGTTATTTGTTGTTTAATTTCAGTCGTGCCCTACTCTTTGTGATCTCATTTGGGATTTTCTTGGCAAAGATATTGGAATGCTCTGACATTTCCTTCCCTAACTCATTTTTATAGCTGAGGAAACTGGGGCTAACAGGATTAAGTAACTAGTCCAGAGTCACACAGCTAGTGTCTAAGGCTGGATTTGAATTCAAGTCTTACTGACTTTGGGCCTGGAGTTCTATCTACTACACCTTTGTGCCTTTATTTTATATATACTTATATATTTAAATATCTTTTCTGGTAAATTATATAGTCTTTCTCAGAGACTGTTTCATTTCTATCTTTGTATCCCCTCATATCTAGCACAGTGACCGTCACATAGTAGGGAAATAAATTCTTGTTGATTGATTAAACTTAAGAGTTGTATAACATATTAAGGTTTGTAAAGCACTTTCTTTTTAACAGTGGAATAGATAGTATGGATAATGAACACTGAAGCAAAGTTCTGAATTTTGGGGCAAGTTTCTAAAATCTACTATTTAAATAAGTATTTATATGATCAAACTGAAAAAGATTACTTTGAATATAGAATTGAATCTATTATCTCTAAATACAAATAAAAATCTTAACATCTGTTTTATTATGAATTTAATGAGAACCAACAAACACAACCATTTCAATATACCAAGAAACACAAGAAGAAAATTCTTTATGAACTCCTGAGCTTCCATTCTTCAGTTTGTTTTTTAAAGAGTATGTATTACATTTTACAAGGTAGTAACAAAGTTATCTTGAAATGTGAATTGGGTGAATTTGGAGGAAGGAAAAGACCTTAGAAGTTAGAGAAATGCCATTGGATCTTTCCCAAGTATAGGGGATAGCTTGACCAAAGGAATGGAGATGGAAAAAGGCAGAATAAAAATGATCCAGATTGATTGGAATATAAACTATATGAAGGAGAATATACAATAAGGCTAACAAGGTCTTTTGGAGCCAAACTGCTGAAGGCCTTAAGTGTAAGAATCAGAGATTGAGATTTTATTCATAAAATGGGAGGGGGGAAGCCATGAAAAGGGTTTTTTTCAAATTAAAATATCATAATCATAAAGCAATCAGTCAGTATATATGTATTAAACATCTACTATGTGCCAGGTGCTGGGTGCTAGCAATGTAAATGTAAAGAAAGAAATTGTCTAATTCTAATGGGAGATACAAGTACATGGATAAATACGAATAAATATAAACATATACAATATAGTTAAATATAATGTAGTGTTTGAGAGAATGGCACTAGGAGTTGTGGAGATTGAGGAAAGCTTCATACAAAAGTTGGAGCTTAAGTTGAATCTTAAAAGAAGAGAGAGACTTTATGAAGTAGAGGGAAGGAGGAAGTATATTCAGGTATGTGGGATGGTTGGTGTGAAGACAGGGATGGGAGATAAGACAAAAGAAGGCCACTTTGGCTGGCATAGTATCTAGCAAGATTGGAGAGAAAGGTTTTGTGTAGGACTTTTAAAAGCTAAACTAGAGGAGTTTATGTTTTATCTTAGAGGCAATAGGAAGCCACTAGAGTTGATTGAGTAGGAGAGTCACATGGTCAGATCTGCACTTAAAGAAAATCACTTTGGTATCAGTGTGTAAGATAGACTGGAGTGGGGAGAGGCATGTGTGAAGGATGTCATTTAGGAGGTTGTTTCAATAGTCTAGGAGAAAGAGGATGATGGTCTAATCTAAGATGGCAGCAGTATGAAGAAAAAAGGGATGAAATGTGAAAAATGTTATAGAGGTAGAAAAAGCAAGATTGAGAACTGGTTGGATATGGGGATTGAGAGTGAGAAGCCTAGGATAATGCTAGAATTATGAATCTGAAAGACTGGAAGCACAATGATGGTGTTAGCAGAAAGGGAGAAGTTTAGAAGGTGGGAAGATTTGGGGGGGAAAAGATAATAAGTTTGGTTTTAGACATGCTGAATTTGAGATATCTTTAGATTCTCCAGTTTGAAATGCCCAATGAACAGTTGGATGGATACTGAAACTAATGAAAGAGACTGAGGATATATATATATATATATATATATATATATACACAATTGTGATTTTTCTGCAGAGGTCATTAAAGGCATGGAATATGATTAGTTTACATGGGGTCTATAGAAGGAGAAGAGAAGACTGTCAAGACAGAAATTTGGGGAACAGCCAGAATTAGGAGTCTGTGTTAGGAGGATTACCCAGTCATCAGTATAACAGGATGGATTATAGCAAGGAAAAGACTAAACTCAGTAAGACTAGTTAGGAAGATATTATAATAGTTTACCTGGGATAAGATAAGAAACATGCCAAGGTAATATCAATAGAAGTGGGGGGAAAGGATTAAGTACTAGAGTTATTGCCACAGTAGAAGTAGCAGAACTCATCATTTGATTGGATATGAGAGAAGAGTCAAACATAGCTCTAAGAATGTGTCTCTGGGATATTTGAAGGATTGATGATGCCACTGATAAAAAGAGAGAAGTTAGGCAGTGTTGGCGAACCTTTTAGAGACCGAGTGCCCAAACTGTGACCCTCACAACACATGTGAGCTGCCCCCTTATTCCAGGTAGGGGCAAGAGGAACACTCCCATTGGACTGCTGGGCAGAGGGGTGGGTGATGTGAAAAATGTCCTCCAGTGTGTTGGGGGGTGGGGAAGAGAGTGGCCCCCTCTAGTATACATACCATAGGTTTGCCAACATGGAGTTAGAGTGAAGGACAGGTTCAGTAGGGAAGAGAATGAGTTAGTTTTTACACATGTAGAGTTTGAAATGAGAGTGAGATGTAAATAAATGGAGTGAGATTAATCTAGCACGACTTGCTGGCTTTTTTTTTTTTTTTGTGATCACTACTGCTTTATGTTCACCAACCATCTCTTTAATAATCCATTAAAATATTTTTTCAAGGAATTCAAGTCAAGCCACTGACCTGTAGTTTTTCTCATTCCATTTTTTCTCCCATTTTTGAAAATCAAGACAATATGTGCCCTTCTGCATTCCTGTGTTATCTCCCCTCTTCCCTATTACCTTTTGTTTTGTTTTGTTTTGTTTTATATTTTTAAACCCTTAACTTCTATGTATTAGTTCCTTGGTGGAAGAGTGGTAAGGGTAGGCAATGGGGGTCAAGTGACTTGCCCAAGGTCACACAGCTGGGAAGTGTCTGAGGCCAGATTTGAACCTAGGACCTCCCATCTCTAGGCCTGGCTCTCAATCCACTGAGCTACCCAGCTGCCCC
>NC_058131.1:92096200-92210675 GCF_016433145.1 Gracilinanus agilis
ATGCCCAATGAACAGTTGGATGGATACTGAAACTAATGAAAGAGACTGAGGCTATATATATATATATATATATATATATATATATACACAATTGTGATTTTTCTGCAGAGGTCATTAAAGGCATGGAATATGATTAGTTTACATGGGGTCTATAGAAGGAGAAGAGAAGACTGTCAAGACAGAAATTTGGGGAACAGCCAGAATTAGGAGTCTGTGTTAGGAGGATTACCCAGTCATCAGTATAACAGGATGGATTATAGCAAGGAAAAGACTAAGTAAGACTAGTTAGGAAGATATTATAATAGTTTACCTGGGATAAGATAAGAAACATGCCAAGGTAATATCAATAGAAGTGGGGGGAAAGGATTAAGTACTAGAGTTATTGCCACAGTAGAAGTAGCAAAACTCATCATTTGATTGGATATGAGAGAAGAGTCAAACACAGCTCTAAGAATGTGACTCTGGGATATTTGAAGGATTGATGATGCCACTGATAAAAAGAGAGAAGTTAGGCAGTGTTGGCGAACCTTTTAGAGACCGAGTGCCCAAACTGTGACCCTCACAACACATGTGAGCTGCCCCCTTATCCCAGGTAGGGGCAAGAGGAACACTCCCATTGGACTGCTGGGCAGAGGGGTGGGTGATGTGAAAAATGTCCTCCAGTGTGTTGGGGGGGGGGGGAAGAGAGTGGCCCCCTCTAGTATACATGCCATAGGTTTGCCAACATGGAGTTAGAGTGAAGGACAGGTTCAGTAGGGAAGAGAATGAGTTAGTTTTTACACATGTAGAGTTTGAAATGAGAGTGAGATGTAAATAAATGGAGTGAGATTAATCTAGCACGACTTGCTGGCTTTTTTTTTTTTTTGTGATCACTACTGCTTTATGTTCACCAACCATCTCTTTAATAATCCATTAAAATATTTTTTCAAGGAATTCAAGTCAAGCCACTGACCTGTAGTTTTTCTCATTCCATTTTTTCTCCCATTTTTGAAAATCAAGACAATATGTGCCCTTCTGCATTCCTGTGTTATCTCCCCTCTTCCCTATTACCTTTTGTTTTGTTTTGTTTTGTTTTATATTTTTAAACCCTTAACTTCTATGTATTAGTTCCTTGGTGGAAGAGTGGTAAGGGTAGGCAATGGGGGTCAAGTGACTTGCCCAAGGTCACACAGCTGGGAAGTGTCTGAGGCCAGATTTGAACCTAGGACCTCCCATCTCTAGGCCTGGCTCTCAATCCACTGAGCTACCCAGCTGCCCCCATCTATTACCTTTAATAACAGTAAAAACCTATTTGCTGGTTCTTGCATCCCCTAAGGATGTCATTCATCTAGGCCAAGTGACTTAAATTTACCAAGGAGAGCAGAGCAAAGTATCTTATTGTCTCCTTATTTGTCTTGGTGTTCAATTTCCTATCAGCCATTTTCTTCTTGTTGTTCTTTCCAATTCCAAGGCCATTCTCTTTGGAAGAAGTAAAATAAGATGACAGAAGGTTTATCTTTTTTCTGTTGTCAATTAAATCATTTTTCCATCCATTTGGAGGAGTTCTATCCCTTCTTTGCTCTTTTCCCCACCACCCCCTCAATGTAGCTGAACCCCTTTGGCCTACTTTTTTGTCTTTAGCTTTCCTTGCAAGTCTCAGATCATTCTGAACAGTAGTATTCCTTATAGTAGACTTATAGGATTATGGCATGCATTTATATGCATGTTCTATTACTTGTCCTTGCTCCCTTCTTCTATATTCATTCTTTTAAATCTCCAAAATGGTTGGTGGATCTCTATGCACCTATATTAGTGCCTTCAAGCAACTTCTGTTTTCTCTCATTGGATTCATGAGTTCTATCCATATCTTCTGAGCTGATTTTGCCTAGAGAATTTCAGTCCACAGGATTCTACCTAGTGTTCCTTTGAAATTTGTTTTCTTAAGATTTAGGGTACATGTCAGACTATTCCCAACCTTTCTATATCATGGTTTTTATGAGAGAGTTACTTCCCCTAGTGATTTCCATCATTTCTACCTCAGCAACCAGATCTTCCTGTTGATTAGAATAAGATGTAGTATAGAATTCCTCCTATTATTTTGTCCCTATTTAAAGGATGAAATTTTTACTAAGGAAGGTTGGGAGGTTGGGAAATTTATAATCAAGATTTACTTTTTATATGTAACTATTCCTCTGAACAAGTTAAGTGCTTCTTAGCATCCTACTTCCATTTTTAGAAAAATACATACATCTTGAGAGTATGCAAAGCCATCTCTGTGATCCCTGCTATGCTCTGGTTGCCATATAAAATAGGAAATTTCATCTATTCTGCCAAAATATGAAGACCTCATGTTTGTTGAATGAAATGAATGATTCATCAATATGAAAATATAACTCGAACTCAGCTTGTTTTTCTTAAATTTTTCATATTTTGTATTATTTTTTTCTAGGAAATATACAAGTTGAATAAAAGTATATTTAGTGAAATGTAGTGTATGCTTATAAGGCTGTTCACTTGAAGTGTTTATTTTTAAAGTAGTGTTTGTTAGCAGCCCACCTTTTGTTGGAATAAATATATCCAAAAACAAAATTCTAGACATATACTATTATTTAGACTTGCATGGCCCGCTGAAGTCATCTTTTGTTAAGAAATCTGTAGCATCTTCAGCAAATGGCAGACACTATTCAGGTGCCTGTAATTGACCAGTACAATACCACACTTCTGACACTGTTGACTAGGTGACCCAGAAGTTTCCATGTATAGATAGCGCACAACCTCCCCATTTTATACTTTTTTCTCTAATAGGAATGGCTGTGACATGGGGCCAACTACCTATAACTGACTCCTTAAAAAATACAAGTCAAGCTTTAACCCCAAGAGAGTTCTTCATTGTATACAGTTTTCTCCATTAACAAGGGCATGGCTTCCTTTTGTTCAGACTGTTATATGATTAGATTTTTATTTTTTTTGAAAGTTAGAAATGCATTCAGAGAATTGTGTGTCACTTTTGTGGCTCACTACAGAGAGATGGATAGCAAGATGCTCAGCAGTTTTATCCTTTCTTTTTCTATTACCATAAATGTTATTATTACTCCCACTGCTCCCATAGGGTGTCTTAAGTGTAATTTTTGCAACCAAACAAAATTATAATTTTAGGTAAAAACCTTTTAAAGCTTTTAAAATATAAATCACACCACGTATACAAAGAAAGCTTTTCATTTTAAAGCAGATTAGTGATTTTTGTTACAGGTTCAATGATTGTTTTGCTTTTAGAATTGCTGGTGGACATCATGATGGTTTCTGATTTTTAATAAATAGCATAAGAACAGGAAGCTCTCATACTTTAATATTTAGGAGAGAGATTCCAAAGGAAGTTTTAGGAATTATATCATATTTATTCAGCAAGCATCTTTAAGTGGCTGCTATGATGAGAGCACTGTGGTAGGAGCAAGAGAAGATGTAAAGGAAAATCAAATGTGATCTCTGACATCATGAACCTTATAATCCAATAGGGAAGATAAGTCATGTAAACAGATAACTATGGGACATTTTAGATACAAGCGAGAGGTGTAAATAAAGTAAAATAAGCATTCCCAGGAAAGAGAGTTTGGGAGGTCCAGGAAAGTACTTTGGAAGAAGTAGCCTGTAGGCTGAGTTGTTATGATTTCAACCTGAAGCAGTGGAGAAGGGGAGAATATTTCCAGCATAGTATATGTACCTCTAGCAAAGGCCCAGAGGTGGCGATGTATAAGACTTTTTATAAAATATTGAATTTTTTAGTTTGGCTATAGCTTAGACAGTGATGGGCAAACTTTTTAAAGAGGGGGCCAAAGGAAAGGAAATGCTCCTCTGTCGGTCTGTTTCTAAGGCAACTCTTTCAAAGTTTCATTGTATTGTATCCTACTCACTGTATTCGTCAGATTAGGAATAATGTCTGATGGCTGGATAGAACATTTCAGCCCCTCCCCCCCCATCTGGCCCGCGGGCCGTACTTTGCCCATCACTGTCTTAGAATATGAAAGGAGATAATATTAGTCTGTAAGATAGGTTGGAGTCAGTTTTGGAAGACCTGTTATTGACAAAGTTAAGAAATTTGGATTTTATTTAGTAGGGGATATAGAGCAACTGAAGTTTTTTGAGCAGTGGAATAACAATCAAAATACTTGTAGGAAGATTACTTTGCCAGCCATGTGAAGAATGACTTGTAATAGGGGTGCCATTTTCTTCCTAAAATCATTTTTCTAGGAAGTTAGCTCAGATAGCCTGTGCCCTCTTTTTGCTTCCTAAGTATTGTATATTATAGTGGTATCACTATTACGAAGTGAAAGGCCAACTTAAAAACTAGTGTTTATAAATAAACAACTTTCAATGAGAAGTCACAAAATGCAAGGGATATATTTTCACAACTTTTGCGATGACAGTATGTTCTAAAATATCTGTTATTTTCCTTGTATTTTTTGGTAGTTTGCCTTACCTTGTTCAGTAAAGAAATATTTTCTTTTAGCATTTTATCTTGGCTCATCTCACAAATATAGAGCTAAATAATAATTATATGGGAAGTGATTCATACCTTAGAAATGTCCAATGACTGGGCAAAAGTAGCTGTTTCTGGTTCTTCCTTCTGTCCTATATTTAGGCTTTCTCATAGCTCCACATGAAGGTCTTTGGGAATTCTGAGGTTTTTCTAACCCAAACCAAAACAAAGATGCTCAAATTTGGCCTGCTGACAGCACTCAGATATGCTGTCATTGTAGCACTGAGCATGTTTTACAATTTGAAAAACATCAAGAAATGTATTTAGGAATTCCAGCCCTATTTACTACCTATGTTATGAATATGTTACCTTCAAGTAAGAATTTATTGTAGTACTATAGTGAGTAGCAAAAGGAGAAAATATTATCTATATCTGAATATTTTTAGAAAAATTAGCAAAGCACTTTTATATATGTTAATTCATTTGGTCCTCAAAACAGCCTGTAAGGGAGATGGTATTTTTCCATTTTACATGTTAAAAAACTGATCAATATTGTATGCCCATTGAATATAGCTGCTTTAGCTAAGTAAGCCTTTTTTTTTTAAAACCTTACACTCCATCTTAGAATCAATAATGTGTATTGGTTTCAAGGCAAAAGAGTGGTAAAGCCAGGCAATGAGGGTTAAGTGACTTGCACAGGGTCACATAGCTAGGAAGTATTTGAGGCTAGATTTGAACCCATGACCTCCCATCTCTAGACTTGGTTCTCAATCCACTGAGCCACCTAGCTTCCCCCTCTCTTTTTTTAATTGTTAAATGAACTATAGATACCTCATTTCATTTTCATCTCAAATCTAAAGAACTAGATTGGCCATCACCAGTCCTGGTCGGCTACAGTTGGGGAGCTAAATGGCTGAGTGGAAAGATTGTTTTACTTGGAGTCAGGAAGATCTGAGTTCAAATCCTGTCTCAGCCATGTAACCTTGGCCAAGTCACTTAACCTCCATCAGCCTCAATTTCCTCATCTGAAATGGGAATAACGAGCACCTACCTCCCAGAGTTGTTTTGAGGATCAAATGAGATAGCATGTGTAAAACGTTTTGCAAATCTTAAACTATTATATAAGTGCTGGCTATTGTCATCATTATTAAACCATATCTTCAGATATTAGAAACAAAAGCATAAAGTGTGAAGACAAGTAAAATCAATTAGAGATCCTCATGTAAGGAAGCAAATTTGACCTATTATATATCATTGAGACTAGACGGAGGCAAGACTCAATCCTGAAATGAAATTGAATAAATATAACTTATTGACAAGAACTAGGCCAGGGACAGGGAATGAGAAACAAACTGGGACCTGTGTGGGGGCTGAAGTATTTGGGTCGAGATCTACAAAAGCAGAAACAGAAACAATTGAATTCGATAAACATTTATTAAAATCCTACTTATATGCTCTGTACAGGATTCTGAGTCCACAAAGATCATGCATTGAATTGAAATAATCAGAACAGTATAGGTGCCTCTCTTTACTATCTAGGTGACTGAGGGTAAAGAGTGCTGTATTGAGAAAGTCACAATACCTGGGTTTTCTTTCAGGTTCTACCATAAGTAAACTGGGTTACCCTGGGCAAGAGGGTTTCCTCAACTGCAAAATGAGAGTTAGACTCAATAATCTCGAAGGTCACTTTATGTCCTAAAATGCTGAAGTTGTAATTATCTATTATAAAGTCCACCACAATGCCTTTGAAGAGTGCACAGAATTGCAAAAGGAACAGTGGACCCTGCCTTTAAGGAGCTGGAAGCCTAGTTGGGAGACATGCCCCACATGTGCAAAACAATTAAGGAACATAAGAAATATATAATTAAGTGTCAAACAGCATGAGGCTTGCTATAAGTGTGATATAAGGCTGGTGAAGAGAGAGAAGGCCAGTAGTAGTCTAATGTAATTTTGAATTTTCACATACTATATCATACTTTGAACAAGTCATTTGATTTTATTCTGCCTTGGTTTCTATGTGTGCATAGTAACACTTTTCTCCAGGAAATACTTCTGAAGTGCATCTAGATAAAAGGTTCTGAATGGTTAAAAGGAAAGAATGTTTGTTGTATTGAATTGAATTGATTGTTTTTATTTTTCTCCGTTGTGTATTTCTGAGCCAATGGCCATTTGCTCATTGTCAGTGGGGTGTCCCTTTATCTGGGGAGAATAAGAGAAAGTCACTTTACATTGTTTTCTAGAGATTTCCATTCAATTTTACTTTCTTTTTTGGAAGATGGGCAAAGGTTGCAAGTTCTGAAAATAGATTAGCCATTGCTGTTTCCTGTATATTGATTTAGATTGCACGCTGCCATGTCAATCATCCTGAGACATCTACTTAAGACTCCTGTTAGCAGGGCCCTGATGGGCATTAAAGGAAAACTTGTGTAGTATGTTTCCCCTTGGGGCGATCATCTGTGGTTGTGTTGTCAGTCAGTTTCTTTAGGAGCTCTTTGGCACTGTCACAGAAGAACCTGTGCATGCTAAGTTTAATCCTTAGGTTAGACCAATTAATATACATAGAGATGAGGATTGGCTTTTATTCCCTAAAGTACTCTGAGAAGATATGTCCTAAAGGCAGAAGGGAAGTATCAAGTATGAGGTTCAGAGAGACTCCTGATTAGCATTCAAGATCTATATCAGATGCTTCCTTAGAAACTTAGAATCACCAAAGCCAAACAACTTTATGATTTATGATATAATGAAGTGATGGTATCATTCTAATTAGATCTCACTACAAATAGAATCTTGGAATTCTAAAAGGACCATAGAGATCATAAAATTTAACCCCTTCCCATTTGAAAAAGTCCTTTAATATCAGTAACAGATGGTTCATTGTAATGCTTGCTTGGAAATTTCCATTTGATGGGAATTTATTGTCTTTATTTTTTAAATTACATTTTATTTTTCTCTTTAAGTAAAACTACTTTCTTTCCCTCCTAACCTCATCCCCGAGCTGAGAAAGAAAGGAAAACAAAATCTGTTACAAATACATATAGTCAAGTTAAATAAATTTCTTCATTGATCAGGTCCCCTCCTGCCAAAAAAAGACTCATTGCAGTGCTCTGATTCCTTCAACTTCTCTGTCTGCTTCATCATGAGTCCTCTGGCACCAAACTGATCAGATTTCCTAGGTTTCATAGTTGTCTTTACAATATTTTTGCATTGTATAAATTATTCTTCTGATTCTGCTCACTTCACTTTGACTTCTTTTGAAAGCTGTCTGTTTGTGTCCTTTAATTATTTGTTATTTGGGGAATTACTCTTATTTTTATAAATTTGATTCAATTCTGTATCTTTTTAAGAAATGAAGTCTTTATCATAGAAACTCAATGTAAAATTTCCCTGCAATTTCTTACTTTTCTTTTGATTTTGGCTGCATTCATTTTGTTTGTGCAATTCAAAAAAATTCCACATTAATTAGCATTCTCCATTTTGTTTTCTTTGATACTGTGCTGTATAATTGTTATTGATCTTAATAATTATTCTTAATAAATATAAATCCAACTAATTGTCCAATCTTCATCTATTTCACATAATTCTATGTTTTCTATCTTCTTTCATGATAAACTTTGTTAGAAACTTTACTAAAATCTAGGTTTTGTTTATGGAATTCCTCCTATCTAGCAGCTTAATAATCCTACCCAGGGAGGAAATATGGTTTTCCTATCTTGTTTCTGGTGAATTCTTTGTGATCACTTTTTTTAAGTAGTCACAAGTCATCTATTAAGTAATTGATTCCAGAATGCCTCTTGAAATAGATCAATTATTGACATTGGTCTTTTACACCTATTCTTTGGAATTCCTCCTTGGTGGTGTATTATATAGCCTGATAACATTGACACTATTTATCTCTTTTTTTGTCTGTGTAATATTAATCTTAAATCTTTAGAGGAAGTTGTGTTCCAAATCTCTTTTGCTACAGTAATACTAGTAAAATGTTAGTATTGGAAAGCTGAGCCTTTGCTTTCATTGGAAACTTGAGCTCTGGGAAGTATGCTTTTCAATTTTCTATAAGCAATTCAGACCTATGTGAAACATTTTTTAATGTTCTCTAACTTTTATGAGGTCCATTAATACAAAATCCCTGAATGCTACCCTGGCAACTAAGATCACAATATGCAAGAGGCAATATTTGTGCAACACAATAATCTGAGGAGGTAGCTAGGGTTATCTTTTAGGGTCCTCTAACCATCTGTGTTTCATCCTCTAGCTTACGATAACTTAATGCTATGATGCCCATTGCTTTGCTCCGTGAATTAGGGATGAAAATCGAACACATTTGACTTTAAAAGAGTGGAATTATTTCAGTGGTTTACAGTTTTTTATTTTTAAAACTTAATTCTCACTACTCAAAATGGAGGCTTCATCATATGAGTTTAGAACTGGTGTAATAAGAATGACATTGCTTAGGCCAACCAGACTGATTTCTTCAAATATATTTTTATTAATAAAGAAGATGATGAAATCCCAAAAGAATCTTCTAAGAAAGGAAATTACCATATTTATTGCTGCCTAAGATTGTATTTAGACTTTGTCAACTCTATGAAAATTTGGAATCAAGAAGATTCTAAGAGGTTTCATTATCTCTTTGCTAACTGGAATTTGTGACTTGCCACAGGTACTGATATTTAACACTTTTTAAAGAAATATGAAAAAGTAAAAGACCAAAAAGACTTTGATCTGTTGCTATTCTGACATTGTCTCAGTTTCCTCACACAGGTGTGTATGGTTTTAAAAAAATTATTTAGCCTGTCATGCAGCATTGTTTCATAATGTGAAAAGATTTCTGTGTGTGTGCACGAACCTATAGTAAATTAGAAGGGTCTAAAAGGAGATTTATGGGCACAAATTATCTCTACCAGCTGTAGAAGATTTCATGTCAATTAAACATTTGCAAAAAAGCAAGTATAGTATAATGATCTACTCATAACCATTACAAGTCTGGCACATCTCCATATAGTGGTAGCCATCGCCTAGGCTACTGTACTACACGGGCATGAAACATAATAAATTGGGATCCCCTTGGACATAATGAACAGTAATATAATTTTGTAGTTATTCTCCTGGCATGATCAAGCAGTAAGCCAAATTGAGTTTCTAGATAAATTTTGACATATGGGTCTTATTCCTAAAGAAAAGGAGCTATTGTTGCCCTGGCCTCGTTCCAGAATTCTGCAGTAATCCACACGGTAGCTTATTGTTCATTATAAAAAGGTACCACAAGTATTTTTTTATGAAAAAGAACAAATTGCTAAGTTCAATTAGTCCTTTGGGGCAGAATTTGGAATTTCTTTTCAGTCTGGCTGCTGGATCCTGCTTGTGCTATTGTTTGATTCACACTGGGGCAGTCTTAAGGGCCTGTGAACCACAAGGCCACTGTGGGGGCTCCTAGTTGATGGTGGAAGGATCAAGCAACCCTCTTCACCATAGCAGCGAAACATGATGTTAACATCATTTTAAAAAATAGTTGTCGTAGCAAAGCATGTGCAGAAGTTGTGGAAGGATGGGCTCAAAGCTTCAGCTTTCTACTATAAGCATAAGAAGCCTGGGTCTATTCTACTTTGCAGATAATGTAAGAATTTCCAGGATGACAGGAGGGTCTTAGTAAAAGATCAAGTGAAAAGGAGTACATTTTAAAAACTCCATTGTTCACTACCTTTCATGCTTTAAAGAAAAATAACAGGATTAATGAAGGTGTGTCTAAGTATTTGGTCCTGATACTCTAATCTTTCTTGGGGAGGCAACATGCCAGAGTCAGACATGTGAGTGTGTAGCAGCAAGCAAAAGAGTTGAGAATGGCCTTGTGTGGCCAGGCTGCTAAAGGAAGAAAGTATCATGGAGAATCAGTGTCCCAAGGGCTAAGCTTTTGAGAATTGCCTGTTAAGCAAGGTAGAGTTACCTAAAGATTACCAAGTCCTCGAGACCTCGATATGCTTGGAGCAATGCTAGTTCACACTTGAGTCCACAGAATCTCACGATTTTAGTGGAAAGCAACCCTAAAGATCATCCAGTCCTATTTTGTCATTTCATAGGTAAAGAAACTATGTCCTAGAGAAAGATCCATCAGAAGTGGGTGACAGAGTGAGGATTATCCAGTGCTTAGTTTGCCCATGGAATTCTGAAGTTTTTCTCATTGAAATTAACTGTATCTGCTCTCTTAGGTTTATATATTAGACTTCTGACAGCAGTAAAGATGTGGGTGCTAGACTAGAGTTTGGAGTCAACACTCAGAAATGCTAGCAGCAGTAACAACAATTATAGTTTTGTGTGTAGTGGTTACCCTTGCCTGTGGATCCAGAAAACCTTCAATTTATGAAATGATGAATTTATGAAGTATGGGTCAGTATCCCATTCCCAATGTTCAGAAGTTTGATCTGCACAAATATACTCATCTTGATGGGATAATGCATGATAGGTGAGTCCCATATTAAGTGTTAGCTCTAGCAGACTTTGTCTTAGGAAGAAAAATATAGATTTATGTTATATTTTTGTTTGTGGAATAATTATATTGAGAGAAAATTTAGTATGGAGATAATTGTTTAGTTGTGATATTTTACCTATTTCACATCACATGGTTTTGTTTTTCAGAAGTTGTTAGTATAGTTTCTTGAAATATTGCACATTAGATTTATAGCACAATATGCTCAGGATTCCCATCTTTACTTTCAATTTGACTATATGAAAACTTTGGGACTCCTCTGTTGCCGTGTGTGATTCAGGGTTAGAAGACATGTATTTTGCAATGATGAATAGCCCTCATTTAGCTATGGAGCCAGAAAGGCGATAATTCAGTAGATATATTGTATGAAGTGGAGTGACTGGCCTCTCCATTTTTCTTTCTCTGACTGCAAGTCGAGTAAGGGAGGGGAAGGGCAGTTTGCCATTACCTTCTTATCCCACTTCTCCCTGCAGCCATGAGCACATGGCATCAAAAGCACCTGCCTTGCCTGGGCAAACCTGAGTCTCGTTTTGCGTTGCCTCTTTTCAGTTTATTCTTTCCTGATGTTACATAGATGGTTATCCTGAGTAAGATGTATCCAGGCTTACAGGCAATCTTAAGAGTTTAAAAAGTATAGAGGCCTTGAGTCACATTGAGTTGAAACTATCCTCTGGCAGGGGAAGCTTCTTCATCAGAGAAGACAGGCGTTGACAAAAGGATTGGCCTGTCCCCATGTTTTACCAGTAGACTTGTATTTTTTGTACAGTGCAGATATGAGGTGAAATGTAAAATGCTTTATTAGTGGCCTGCAAATCGCTTTACATTCTGATGAGTTTAATTATCAACTTTTCCAGGTTTAGTAACAATAGTTATTAAATGCTGTTCAATTAATTCATGTTTATAAGTCTGTTATTTTTAGCATTTTTTATGTGTGGAGGAATATATTATCTGCTCCGTTGAATACTTTTCTTTACTTCCATTCTTATGGGTATACATATCCTAGATGTAAGTCATACCATAGGATTTAAGTAAATCATCCTTGAGTCAGTTAGGTAGGGGTTTAATGAACTGAAGACAAAGAAAAGGAATCCTGCTCCTTCTCATTGGAGGCCAGGCTCCCCAGGACTGAGTGTGATCCAAACAACATGCCTGAGTAAAAAAGAGTGTTGCAGTATCCCAGTCAAATCCTACAGTTAAAATGTGAATATTATCGGCCAAATACAACATTTTTAAAGAACAAGACTACAAAATTTAGTTAGAAAGTTCCTTGAACATAATATAACTTCCTCGTTTTAAAGAATAGAAAACTGAGTCCTGAAGAAGTAGTAATTAACAAGTAATCTAAACAAATGATATAGCTAATGAATACAAATGTAATACATTTTAATTATTTTCACTTATTTTGTATTCTTCCTCTTGTTTTTATCTTATCTCAAAGTCTTCACTTTAAAGTTCTAAACCCAGTTGATTATATGATCAATATTTGATGTGAGAGTAGAGGATGAGATCTTTATATCCTATCTCTTTACACACTATAGACCAATGCATGTGATTTTGTTAATGTGAGTGCTTCCTCCTTTGACCTATTTCGTAGATTCTTATTCTCATCTATCCATATTGGTGCCATTCCATATAGTCTCCATACAGAATGTCTGTGGCATGCTAAAGACTTTCCTCCAGGTATTTTCTTATAGTTTGGATAGCAATATGACACTCCAGATTATCTGTGCTCTATAAATCTTTGTGAGAATGGTCTATACTCCTGTGTTATTTTTGAAAACATAATAAGGGCACAAGCAGCTTTTAACCACATTTTAATCAATTCTTTACAGCAGATCGTATATTTATAATGGCACAATTGACTGAGAGGCATAGAGAATGTGAGTTCCTGATGTGTTTATTGTTTGTTGATAATTTTTTAAAAGGCACTCGACTCAGTAGAGTAAAACAGAAGCTCTTAATAGCTCCAAAAAGGTTTCTCCTTTGCAAATGCTAAAATCATATAGAATTTCTTGATATTTATAAATACAGAAAATTTAATTAAATGCATATTCCCACAAATATTAAAAGGGGCATACAATCAGGAAAACTCCACATGCCGAAGGTGTTTGCTACTGACGTGGGAAAGTCCAGATAAATGGTAGAGTATATGAAAATAATGAGGCCCTCAAGATGATCTGTTTGCAGATGATATTATGTCATGCTTCTCTGGGAGGCCGTAAATGCATCATAACATATTACTGTACCTGAAAGAATCCAAAGATAATACTTTACTTTTTTTACTCCATATTCTCTTAAATCAATGACAACTTTCTAAGATTCCTTTCCATGATAACTTTCTAATGATTCTGTGACCTTCCTTGCCTGTCCTCTTTATTTTTTCTTTCTTTCCTACACTATTTTCTCTTGAACCTTTTCTATCTTTTCTTTCATCTCTTCCTGTTGGTGATGATGCCAGGGATAGAGGTGGGGTTACTTTATTAGTGTTGTTAAAGAGTTGAAGAAGTTTATGGTCCCACCATCTTGATTTATTTTTCTTGCTTAACCTGTTTGTTATCTTCAAATTCATCAATAACCTCCACAGCACTCAAAGGAAATTCCTTTTGTTGCAACCATAACTTTTGTCTTTTTCAGAGTGACATAAGAATGTTGTATAAGTGTACTTGGGTAAAATTTGGGCATCCTAATTGCTCAGTATTGCTTCACATAAATTTGATGATATGGATTTGGTGACTGCTTTAGGGAAACAATTGCCAGGTTTTATCTGTACTCATTTCTTTTTTCATTTGCTGGCTACCATTTTTTATAAGCTGCCATTTGGCACAGAGGGCTTTCATTCCTTAACTAGGATTATTCTTTTTATCAGATATTAATTTAGATGGATTTTTACTACAAATACCAAATTCATGGAGATTCTACAAAGGTAATTTTTTTCTTTAAAATGGATTACTCCCATGTCAGATATTTAGTAAAATCATCATGCATGTATTTAAGGGAAAATATCCATCTTATAAGTAATATTCTTTTCCCCAGAATACAATCCATTTAAATGAATATCTGATAGAAAAATAATCCTGATGATAGATCTAATGCACTCTGCACCAGATTCATTGAGTTCTTTTAAACCCTGTTTAATAAATGCCTGATTAATGAATAATACTGTTAAATGAATAAAATCCCAGTGTGCCAAATGGAGAAATACATAGCAATCATGATCAAACTTGTTATGGGAGAATGATAGATGAATAAATGTACTGTGCAATTAATTTATGACTGAACTATGATAAAATCCTTGTGGCAACACTAAATCTGTTAGAGGGATAAATTTATCTTTCAAACAATTGCATTCGCGAAACTTACAAAATGCTATTATCTATGTCTCATCAAAATGGAGATACCTGTCAGTTTGCATAGAAGAAGTTAGGTGACTGTACCCCTTTTTGTTATCAGATTTAAGAAAATGTTTGTTATTATTGATGATGACAATAACAGTGGTGACCTTTGACAGAAACTACTCATATTTTTTTCTTTTCCTAGCTCCTCTTACCTCTTTAGTCTTGATCAAAGTTACTTTGTTTTTAAGTGTCCAGTAGAAATATGATAACTAAAGAGATAAAAAATAGACCACAGGTAGCTTTGAAATAATCTACATAGGGGCAGCTAGGTTGTTCAATGGTTAGAGAGAAAGCTCTGGAGACAGGAAGTTGAAATCTGGCCTCAGACACTTCCTAGCTTAATGATCCTGGCTGGGCAAGTCACCTAATCTTAGTTTGCCCAGCACTTATTGCTGTTTTACCTTGGAATTGATGCCATTTTTTTTTATTTAAAAAAAGAGAAAATAATCTACATGATATTATTATATTGCTCTTTTTGTATCCTAATTCCCAAACTTTTGGGCAGTGTGTTAAGGAAGCCATCCTGTGATATCAAAATATTATTCAAATATTAAATAAATCTTCCCCAATTAAAGTATTTCTGACTATATTGATTCCAAAGTACTTTTTAGCAGATTTTCATTGCCTTGAGTTAGAAACTATTTAGTGGTATTATCAGTTTTTCTTAGCTTCTTAACTTACCAAAGATTTAGGTGACTTCTCAACAGAGCAGAAGAAATTGTGTTTTATTGAGATCTCTCTTTTGTTACTTGATTGCCATATGGTCTTTTAGTCTTCAGGTTCTCCTTTCTCTAGTCCATGATTCACATAGGTTCTCAAATATTCTTCCTAATTTACAAGTCCTAAGATGATAAGATTTTAAGCTGGAAGAGATCCTAGAGATCATATGATTCAACCCCTTTCTTTTCAGGTAAGGAAGTAACTCAAACATTAAGTGATTTGTCTAACATTACAGAGAATCAGCAGCAGAGCAGGGATTCAAATCCAAGTTTATTTATATTAAAGGTAGTGTGGTATAGTAACTAAATTTTACAGTAACTAAATTTTAGTTAGAAGCCATAGGTTTGAATTTTAGCTCTGTCACTTATTACTAGTATATCCTTGGACAAGTCACTTAGCTTCTATGGACCTCAGTTATTTCAACTGTAAAAAAAGGAGTTTGGACTAGATGGTTCCCAAGGTTCCTTCTGGCTTGAAATCTATCTTCCTGATGAACTCATGATTATATGAAAGACAACAGGCTTTTCTTGCTACTATGCCAAATTTGACCATATCATTCTCTTGCTTAAGAATTTCCAGTGGTTCCCAAGGGCCCATAACATTAAATGCAAACTCCTTTACCTAGCATTTAAAGGCTTCCATAGTTTGCCTCATCCTACTCTCTTAGTCTTATTTCATACAGCCCCTCTCTATATACTTAATGTTCTAGCAAAGATGAAAGACTTCCTTTTCCTTGGTCTTATCCTGAATTTCTTTTGGCTATATGCATTTAAACAAGTCATGTAGCCCATGCCAGGAACATAATTTCTTTTGTTGAAATCCTTTGTCTCCTTCAAATCCTAGGTCAGATATCGTCTCTTTCATGAACATTCTAATCATTCCCCCTTCCTCCATCTAAAAAAAGAGATTTCTTCTTTCAGTTTTCTTAAACAATTTCTTCTGCATTTCTCCTTTGCTGTAATACATTAATCCATTCCCTCATTCAGCAAGCATTTATTAAGTGTCTACTATACGCCAACCACTGTCAGTCATTGGAGATTTAGAAACAAAAATGATCTTTTCTCTCAACGACATTACATTCTATTTGGAAGTATGGGAGAGACTGGGAGAACACCATGTACACAGCTATGCCAATACAGAATATGTACAAATTAAATACAATGTAATTTGACAAGTAAGAGCCCTAAAGTGGGGGATTAAAAAAAAACCTTTTTGTAAGAAGTAGCATTTGAGATAAGCTGTGCAGGATAGCTAGGGATTATGAGGCAGAGGGAAAGAAAGAGAACATTTGGGGATCTGGGGACAGTTTACACAAAGGCATGGAGAGAAGAGATTGAAGGACATATATGAGAAATATCAAGAAAGCTTATTTGGTTGGAGGGAGAGTGATGTCCAATAAGATAAGAAAACATAGGTTAGGGTCAGGTTATGAAGAACTTTAAAAAGGGAACCAGGTATTATGTTTTATCTTAGAGGCAATGGGAATGGCTGAGGTCATTGAGAGGACAGATCTAAATTTAAGTAAAATCATTGTGGCAGTAATGTGGATTATAGACTGAAGTGAGGAGAGACTTGAGACAAATTATAGGACCTTTGATAATCTAGGTGAGAGGTGATGAGGGCAAGAACTAAGATGCTAGCCATATAAGTAGAAATAAGAGATCACATGTGAGACCTGTTATAAGGGTTGAATTAAAAAGATTTGCCAACTTGTTGCTTTTGTGGGGTAAGAAAAAGTGAGGAGTCAAGGAAAATGCCAAGGTTCCCAACCTGAGAAACTGGAAGGACGGTGGAGTTTTGTTTTTGTTTTTGTGTTTGACAAAAATAGGGAAGTGTGGAAGAGGATTGAGTTTTGAGGAAAAAAATAATGGGTTCTGCTTTGGAATATGTTGAGTTTCAGATGTCTTTGAGTAATCCAGTTTGTCTATCTATATTCACTACTGTATTGATGACATGGCACTGAAACCCATGGGAAACAAGTCCTGGATATGTATATTTTCAAGTTATTTGCACAGAGATAGTTATATAAGAACAGATGAATGGGTTTATAAGAAAATGAAAGGAGAGGAAGCTGGAGCAGAATTGCTGCCTAACCGTATCTCCTCTATCTTATATTTGTGAAATTAAATTTTTATATGTATGAGCCAAATTTGACATTCTTCTCTATTGAATATCATTTCACGAGATCAGCCTAATCTAGCCATTCAAGATCCTTAGGGATCTTGACTGTTAAATAGCACTATTAGCTACACAAGAGATGTTGTGAAGGCAGAAATGAAAATACTTGGATATGTAGTGTGTGTGGCATCAAGGATGACAAGCATGTTGTGAGCCTGGGGGACTGGAAGTAGTCAACTAAAGTTTGGAATAGTTGAAGATTTGGGGGGGTGTGGGGAATAGTGGTAGAAATGATGAGTTCTGTTTTGAACCTGTTTAGTTTGAGATGTCTTTGGGGCATCCAGTTCAACATGTCTAATAAGCAATTGCTGATACAAGATGAGGTGAGAAGAGAGGTTAGGGCAGAATAAATGGATCTGAGAATCATCTATATTAGAGATGATAATTAAATCCATGGGTGCTGATGAGATCACCAAATGGGATACTATTAGAGGAAGACGAGAATTGAGCATTGTGAGAAATTGTGAAATATTAGTGGACCTGACATAGATGAAGCTTCAGCAAAGGAGACTAAAATGGAGTATTCTTAGAGGTAGGAAGGGAATCAGGAGAGAAGACTTGTGAAAATTTAAAAATAGTATCCAGAAGAAGGAAATAACTAACTTCATCTAAGGCTTCAGAGAAGTCAAGAAGAATGGAAGATGGATTGGAAAGGGGATAGATAGACTATAAGACCAGTTAGGAGGTTTTTATAGTAATTTAAATGAGAAAAGATGATGCAAGAGTGAAAAAAACCCATCAGAAATAAATGCTAGTATAAATGACAGGACTTGGCAACTGATTGAGTGTAGAGGTTAAGCAGGAAGATATATCTAGATATGAATAAATATATGTACACATATACATCGTATGCCATATGTACCTACCACATTCACATGTTGAGAATTTATGAGCATATGCACATGCATGTGGATAAGTCATATATACAAAGAAAATAGTTAACTCAAGAGAACTGATGAGAATACTAAAAGAGAGAGTGTGCAGCGGGAGTTCTTTATCTTTTTTCTGCATAGATCCCTTTGACACACTGATGAAACTTAAGAGACTTCTTCATAGAATGTTTTTCAATACATTTTTAAAAAACCCTCAGTTTACAAAGAAACCAAAGGTGTCAAAATAAAGTGATCTACATGTATTTTTAAAAGTAAGTCCATAGACCAGAGGTTCAGAACTCCTGGTAGATCTGAGTTATGGTTCCCTCCTTTCCAGATGGTGATTCCTCTGTTTTGTGCTATATTTACTGCCTCCAGCTATGCATTCCTTTCATAGGTGTCCACTTTCAACTATGAGAGGACCCACTGCCCTTTCTAGGCACTCTTGGTTCCTAAACCAAAGTAAGCCTGTAGAGGGTCCCCTTTCTCTCTGGCAATGTTCACAATTCTTGAATCTTCCTTCCTTAAAGCTTTGTCAATGAAATTAATCTGTGGGCATGAATAGTCACTTCATAAATATTTTTTAGATACCCATTATGTCCCAAGTACTGTTACTAAGTGCTAGAGACAAAAAGAAAGGCCAAAGATAGTGTCCATATTCAGGTGGAGTGACCAAAACCTCCCACATGTCCTTCCTATTACTTCAAATGAGAATGGATGTTCCTTGTCCAAGGGAGTATTCTTTACTGGTCCAATGGATCCCAAAGCATCTTGATTGTAACCGATTTATTCTCTTTTAAGTATGTGAATATAATAAAAGTAATACAAGGCTGTCAGGGACCTTAAGTTTTTAGCCTTATGTGAAGTTTTATTTTTAGCAATTCCTAAACCACGTATACTATTGGGCATTTCTTTTTCTAAAGAAAATTACTTTGGGCAAGACATTTAACACTGAGCCTCAGTTTATTTATCTTTAAGAGACTGGGACTGTGACCTCTACTTTAAATCTTTAAATATGATCCTCTGAAATCATCTAGAGAAAAGGAAGAGGCAATGACAAGGAAAATATCTAAGCAAAAACTATTTCATTGTTCGCTGTCGTGTGGCTTATGAAGGTATATTTCTGTCCAAAGGAGTGACATTTGATCCACATGAATTTTGGAAAAGCATAATTTTCTATTTTTGAAACATGTATATTCCTAAAACATTTAAAATATTTAAAATTTTACTTCTCTCTCTACTTCCTCTACTTTGTGTTTTACCATACACAGTTATCTTTAAATACTGGGTCCTCACCTTCTAAGAAGTTTTGGAGTTGATGTGTTCTTTGTTAGATGAAGTATAGGCACCAAGCAAGAGATGAATGAAGATCCCAAATCACTGAATTTTGCTCTTAACCCTTCTCACAAACTGAAATTTCCTTACTTATTTGACAAAATAAGGTGACCTATTTTCTTTGGGGAAAAAAAGTAACTGCAACTCTTTCAGTTTTGATTGTATGCTCTCTGGGGAGCACCATTTGAGGGGAGCTAAGGGAGAAAGGGAAGCTAATAAAGAAAAAAAAGTTATGATCATTAGTTTTGGTGCTTAACACAATGGCTGGTACATAACAGGCACTTAATAAGTTTTATTGCCTGCTTAGTGTTACCCAATAGCAGTGCTGCTTTTCCAGTTTATTTTTTTAAAGGCAAATTAAAAAAAAAAGAAAAAGGTATCCAGTGCCACCATTTACCAAATAAAATGCTATCAATTTCTAGAACTTTTTAAAGACAAAGTGGGGGTCAAGGATATGCCATTTAAAAAACCCATTCTCATGGTGACATTTTAGGAAGGGCCGTTTTGCCTCAAAACTGCATTATTTATAGTATTTATTTAGTGCTTCCAACAAGGTAACTTCCCAAGGCAATGGAAGTTGATTTTATGTTGATCATATTGGGAGGCGATGCATTGTTTCTTGTTTTCTTTTTTAACATAAAAGATGTGATTGTGAAGTGGTCAGTCTGATTTTAATGCAGGGCTCATGAAATTACTTTTAATTTTATAAGTGGTCACCCCTCTGTATAAAATCAGTGTTTGGGGTGAATTACTGCTAAGATGTATCTACTTCAAGTGGATTAGTATTTAAGGAATAGTTGTTCAAACAAAGTTTGAAGTGGTTACCATATTAATTGTTTAAAAGACTACATGAAAAAAAGTACATTGCTAAGTAGTAATAAGTTGAATGATTTTGTTATTCATTTGATGCTATTAATAGTGAATATGAACTCTTTTTAAATTTGCTGTCACTTTTTTTGCTGTCACTTTTTGAAATGCTATACTGTCACTTAGAAAAAACTTTTCCTTGCATAGAATATATGATCTCCTTCAGATGGCAGGTTGTATGGCATTTTTAAGTGAGAAGATGGGACTAATTGCTGAACTGAATCATGAAGCTGAGGAATTCTTTCTGTCCTAAGATCTTCCAGCCATAGGATTGGCCCTGAGTTGGCATTGGCTTGTAGCGAGGATAAAAACACTTTCATAGAATGCCAAGGTAAATTGGGAAATTGAGTGAGGAACCAGGTATGAATGTCTTGAGATCTTTTTTTTTTTAAATGGATTTTCAAAATTGATTCAAGGAAAGAAGGAAAAGGCAAGAAATGAGGTTTAAACAAAAAATATCACAGTTACATATCTACAGTTCTTAGCCAACCCAGTATAGTGTAATTCCTACTTAGTGCACAACTGTGAGCTCCTTGACTCCAGCAGTTTGGGATACATTATGAGGTGTGTCTGTGAGAAAACCTTGAATACTGATGTCAAAGCAGCTAATCATAAGGGTTATAGTTGACCCAGCAGCACAATGAAACCTATAGCAGTACAATAAAGCCAAGTTTACTAAACAGAAATAAACCCTAATAAAAAGCTATCGGCTATGACCAATAGCCCTCAGATGTTTCTAGGATGAGAAAAAGTGGCAGAGGGACTGGACTGTGAAAAATTAGACAAGTTCCTTGCCAGGATATTTTTTATGGCTGTCATTGCTATGTTTTTGAGGGGGAGAAAAAACATATTAGCTACTATTTATACACTTAGAATTTCTGGTCAGTTTAAGGTAGAAGGTTGTGGTACCGACATGTAGAAAATAATATAATAATGTTCTATTCTTTTTGAAACAAATTTGTTACATGAAATGTCAGATGAGTCATTTTGCTCATGTCAGATATTTGAAAGTAATGGAAAGATGCCCAAGTGGAAGCCCAGTAATTCATGCACTGGTGTAATGGAGCAAATGAAATTCAAAGCTCTTGTACGGGTCCAATTTCAGCACCAAACGCTTACCTGTCAGTCAGCAAAATTGTCCCTGAATAAAAATGAGCCCCATCTGAGAAGCAAAGTATTTGAATATACATCACATTCTTTGAATCTATTGCAAGGTAGAAGCAGCCCTGAAGAAAGAGCAATGGAGAAAAGCAGCTTCCTCCCAGCTTTCTAGTAGTAAAATCTCACTTTCACTTCTGCTCCCAGCAGACCAGAGGCTTTGGCTTGTCCTTTCTCTCCTCAGATATGGACAAACTCGGTAGCAGAGCTCTTCCCCTTCCCCCCACCTCCCCACCTTGGTAACTCTTCCTCAGTGGAAAGCAGCCGATTCACCCTGGGGCAGTGATAGATTTGATTCCTCTAGGAGCAAAGTTTTAGACCTTGAACTTTATAGCCATCTCAGTTCCTCTGCTCTGATAGTTAAAGGTATACTTTGCACAAGCCCAAAGTCAGAAATACTTTTGTCAATACCATTACAACGGCTAAAAGTGACTGTCATTCCTTGGAACAATTGCTCATTTTGTTTTGGTTCTTACCTTTTCCATACAAGCTGAAGGAATGAAGGGGGAAGAGAAGGGGAAGAAGCATTTATTAAGCTCCTAGTATATGCCCGATAAGGGCTTTTACAAACGTTACCTCATTTGATCATTGAAGGAGCATCTTCTAGAAATGAGGCAGGTGTAGTTAGTTCCTTTGCTGGTTTTCGAAAGCAAATTCCAAAATGACGAATGGACTCTCTCCTGCCCCAATCCCGGTTTTGATCCCTCCGGGGCCCATGTACGTTTCAGGGCTTCTAGTTCCTCTCCTCCTGGAGACAGGAATTGTTCTACTTTAAGAAATGTCTGTTTTCCGTTTCTGTTGTAAGGCTGAGAGTGCTTGGAGCCCAAGCAGCTATTGAAAACCAGTAATGACTAGTTCTTCTAAATGTTAATGATTGAGAATGAACTAGCAATCAGGCTTCCCAAAATTAAAGTGTGCTGTAAGAGAAACAGCAATAATTAAATCAAGCCGAGGGGCCATATACTTATGGCTGCACAAATGCTTGAAGAATTATGACTATGGAGAGAATTTGCATAAATCCTCTTTAAGTGATATATGTGAAAAAAAGGAAAATCTTGGTCACAATGCTGAATTTATTTTAATCCCCCAGTTCGAGTGGTCCTAGAAATAATCATACTTGTATCAATCCATATTGCGTGACTTTTGTAAGATGTGAAAATAGTGTTTTTCACTAAATTGTCACTTATTATTGTTCATTTAGGGCCACTAACATAGAAAAATGTCTTGGCTACAGTGTCAAAAGAATAGGGACAATTTGATGTTTTCTTTTGATGCTGTTTGTTGATATCTAGACCACTGTAGCTTGATTGCCTAACATTAAACCTATAATAACAGTGCAATCATAGCAGTATCATCATGAATGTCGTTACAATAGAAACAACATTTACACGGCTTCAGAATGGTAATTATCAAACTTTTTGTCATGAAGCGCTTATTTGCTAGCATTGATCTGCCCCGGTCAGTTGTTAGCTCTTCTCATCTGAGGTGTATTGATTGTATAATCAGTAGATAGAGGCTGTGGGCAGATGAAATTCAGTGTTGTTGGGCAAATTATCGGCTGCTTGCCTGTTGACCTGGACCCTGCTGGTTGTACCTTAGACTCTGGTGGGATTATTACTCATTTCAGTGACCCTGCTTTATGACAGAGAGCTCTGTATCATTATAAAAGATAAATGCCATCCTGCTTGACTGTGGTTGTGCTTGAACACACAAATGTCGGTGCAGAGTGAGACAGAAAATAGCATGCCGATGAGTCTATTTAAAATGAGTTCAAAAAGCAAATTTGACATGAGCGTTCTTTTTTTTTTTTTTCCTGGATTCATTCCCATAGTAGGCAGAGGGAGGGATAAAAGCAGACATATGTTGCATGACTATGCAAAATGTAAGCCAGGCTTAATACAGCATCATTTGGTGATCCATCAGCTTCCTTTTAAGAAACAACAACACACAATGCATTGGATAAGTTTTGGAGTTCAGGTAGCTGCTTCATATTTACAAAATTCAGGAGTCCAAGGTCTGTGAAGTTTCTGAAGAGAAAACAACTTTAAAATAAGTAAGTTATCCAAATATGAGAGTTAAGTTTGTAAATGAGAGATGCTCTGCTGTCACTGGATGGATTTATAGGAAGAATCAACCAGAAGATTGAGTTTTATAGGCAAATTCTCATTATAACTTAATTCCTTTATCAATTCGGATCTGTTACCTTCTTTCACACATCAGGATATTTTAATTCACCTAAAACATGTCAGCAGATTCTGATATTTGCACTGTAACTTACATATGCAAATTTTCATTGGAGGAGAATAAAAATGACCGTTGTTTTCTTTTCAAGGTCTCTACATGAGTGTAATCATTAAAATTATAAAACAAGTTAAAAGTTCTCAAGTGTTTACAATGAGATGTTCTTTACTATTCTGTGAATACAGCAGCTCTCTTAAAATGTGCTATTATTTTTAATTTAGCTCAACTATTTGACTGATTCTCTAGCAGTGGTTTGGCATAAAAATATTAACTGTAATGGAATTGATAGCCCTTGAAACTAATCAGGGAAAGGGAAGCTTATGAACTATTCTGCATTCCTGAATACACACCATTGTTCTTGTAAGCAGTCTAACTCTTTTCTTTCTGCCAACTACGGGTCCATTGTATTATAAAGGTCAGCCATTACCTGCCCATTGTATTCTAACAGCACATTCTCAGCAAGCGGTCCCATCAGGATGGCCAGCAGCACCATATTCCACTTTGGCCTTAAATTTTGCAGCTGTTGAGTCATGATTTGACAGTGATTTTTCCCAACCTTGGGCAATACTTTATAGTTTTATCCTAAACATATTGAATGCCCAATCTTCCACCCTTAAATTATGGGAAAGAACGAAGAAAGAAAGTGAATGGGAATTATGGTTTATGCATGGGTGATAATATGTTGGTAACATTTTAGTTTGGAGATTTTATTACCTTAAGCCAGTAAAAAAACAAGCCATTTGATACATATTCCTGTTACCAGCTTATCTCCTTACAGTTGTGGAAATAGCTAGAAAAATGACTGCCGCCTAAATTTGAAAAATGTTTTTTGTGGGCCACTTACATTTTTCTGTTATTGCTGGTTTTTATCCCGTATCTTCCAGATGATGATGTTCACAGTGAATGTAATCATAAAATTTAAGAGCAAAATAAATGATTGATTGTCAAATAAAGACTAGCAAGACCTGAATAGTGGATGGCATTTCAGAAATGTTAACTATATTAAGAAGCAAATACATGTTGACATGGAGTTTTAAAGCTAGAAATTAGAATAAAAAAATTAAAATATTTAAGCTTTATATCAAAAGGTCAAATGAACTTTTATAAAATGGAAGAATCCAAGCCTGTTTTTAATCTAGCAAAATTTACATAATATTGTTATGTACATATAATTTCATATTTTATATTTGTGACAGAATTAACATCAACATTAAAGTTCTTGTGGAACCCTTCTTTATGTTCTCCTGAGCCCCAGGGCTCCTTGGAACACATTTTTAGGAATGCTGAACTTGTTCTTTAGGATTCCTCACAACTATCATGTTTTCTGGGCAAAATTTTTACCAAGCCTAGTTTGTGCCTAAACCCAAGTTAGTTCCTATGGGATGTAATAAAAGGAATAATCTCCAATCGTCTTTTTTTGGGGGGGGTTGCATTATTCTAGTTACTTTTCAGTTTTTGTGTTTGATAAAACTTAAATGAATTTTGCCAAGTCATACATCCTTTAAACCCAACTATAGGCTGTCAAAGTACTCTCACAGATATTCATACTTTCATTAGCTAATATAGCATTTGCCACAGAATTCTTTTGAGCCCCTTTTCGAACTTTTTTCCTCCCTTGGAGATGATAAATCATATTTAGGAATAGGCTCACCCATTTATATATTCTCTTCAGTATCATATTGGGATAAAAAAATAGAAATATAAAAAGTCTGATTCTTCTTGTAATCTAAGAGGTAAATAGACTGACTATTTAGGCCACGAGTAAAACTTTGGTGCACTGCTAGAATAATGGTAAAAGCAGTATTCCAGCAGGTGATTGAATCCCCCTCCCCATTACTTAGCCTGATACCAAGGTACACTTTAGATACCAAGGAAAACTGTATCTGTTCCAAGTAACAAATTAAATAAGAAAATATATGAAAATGCTTTATAAATTATAATGTTCAGATATATCTGTGATCTCAACCATTTGTATATCCCCTTTAGTGATGGAGATTGCAACCTATTCAAGTCTTTCTATCCTGCATGACTCTTGTCTAGACCCTTCTATTAAGCTTGTTATAGGAGGTTGTCTTAATATAGACATTGTGGAGGCTCATAATACTGCAGGCTCAGTACAAGGAATGGTGGCAATTCTCCTCATTTCCCACCTATGTTGGCAGGAGGAAAAGTCTGAGGAGCCAATGTGATGTTAGGGGCAGAGCCCCTGGTCACAGTCCTGGTGTTGGGGACAATAAGCAGAAATTCCTACCTTTGAAGCATGCTAATCTGATTCAGCACTTTGCTTTCTACATTATTTTAATATGGTCCACCTAATATGCTTTAAATTTTCTTCACTTTCTTTTGAGATAAAAAGAATGTCAGTACATCATCTGGTCATCCCTCATTCTTCACATAACTAACTAGTCCATCGTCTGTTTTTGTACATTCAGAGAATCAAAGGATCATAGATTTAGAGTTGAAAGGGATCTCAAAAGTCATCTAGTCCAACCACTTCATCTTCAGATGAAGAGCTTGATTTCCAGTGTCATTTGCCCACAGTCACACAGGTAGTAAATGACAATCAAGATTTGAACCATTGTCCTCTGCCTCTATATATCTGTTATTCTTTCTATTGTACCATACTGCATCCCTTTCTTTAATGACTTTTTTATTCTTGTTTTCTTTCGTAGTTCTTTGTAAAAATATTATAAACCCTCCCCCCATGCACCTCTCTATTGCCCTTTGAATAATATTCATTTTTAATTCTTCAGATGCTATAGTATTCAATAGTTCATAGCTATATAATATTAATTATTATTATTATTATTATTATTATTATTATTATTATTATTATTATTATTATTATTATTATTATTATTATTATTATTATTATTATTATTATTATTATTATTATTATTATTATTATTATTATTATTATTATTATTATTATTATTATTATTATTATTATTATTATTATTATTATTATTATTATTATTATTATTATTATTATTATTATTATTATTATTATTATTATTATTATTATTATTATTATTATTATTATTATTATTATTATTATTATTATTATTATTATTATTATTATTATTATTATTATTATTATTATTATTATTATTATTATTATTATTATTATTATTATTATTATTATTATTATTATTATTATTATTATTATTATTATTATTATTATTATTATTATTATTATTATTATTATTATTATTATTATTATTATTATTATTCTTATTATTATTATTATTATTATTATTATTATTATTATTATTATTATTATTATTATTATTATTATTCCTGTTGACTCCTTAGGAGCATAGGGCCGCAACCATCTCACGCCAATGGACTCTGTTCTGGGCAACCTCCCCCAGCTGGGCCCATGTCATTCCGACCGTTTTTGTTTCATTTTCAGCAGATCTTCGCCAGGTCTGTTTTGGTCTTCCAACTTTCCTCCTCCCTGAAGGGTTCCAGCTCAATGCTTGTCTGGCTACGTTGTCTTCCGGTTTTCATAGCGTATGTCCTATCTATCTCCACTTACGTTTCTTTATGTCCTGACTAATGGGGTACTGGATTGTTCTTTCCCAGAGACTGGCATTGGAGATCTTTTCAGGCCATCTGATACTGGTAGTCAAAAATGGGTCTTTGTTTCAAGGAAAAGACTGAGATCATTGAAAGAATTTGGGAATTCCCCCCAAACAATCTGTTCTGCTTTTTTCTCCTTTAATTTTGGGTCCAACACATTTGTTCATTAGTCTTTCTAAGATCTCTCTGTCTCTCCCTCTCTCTCACTCTCTACCGATCTACCAAATTAGATATAGAGATATAGTGCTAGATTAACTTAGTTTGTTCAAGTAACTCATAATTTAAATAATAATCATTTTTATCTATTTGGTTTTTCCTCTGAATGGGTAGATCAAGTTTTTTTTTTAGTAGCCATGTACTTATTATTTGGCAATAGGAAAACATTAGACAATTTCAAGGCACCTCTAATTTCTGTTATCTCATGCATTTGTCAACATTATGCAAGATTTTTCAGAATGATATAACAACAAACATATCCTTGTCCAGTAATCACTTAGTAATTTTATCAGATGAGACATAAAACAAGGAGACTATGGCCACCACAGATATTTTCCCTTCCTACAATATAGTGCTAAGAAATGGGTGCATACAATTCTCCAGGTGTTTGACTCTATTTGTCTCAATAATGAAAATGATGAATGGAATTTCATAGTGCTCTAAGGTTAGCAAAGCACTTTGCCTATGTTCTCATATTTGCTCTTCATGGCACCTTTCTGCCTTGTTCTAAATGTAGTCTTGGAGTCATGGTGATGATCCAGGAAAGAAACCACATTGAAGAGTAATTTCTTATAAATGGTAAAATTCTCCATGTGCTCCCATTTGTGGATTCTATTATGCCAGTTTTATCAAAAGCCAGAACATAAAAGTCGACTTAAATATGCATTATGGTAATGATGATGATATCGGTTTGACAAAATGATCTATGTTCATTGATCATTACCATGTAATGAAAAAAACATTAGGAATCAGGAGATGTTTTTTGGTTATACTGCAAACTAACTTATGTGATCTTAGGCAAGTTACTTAATAGCATTCCACCCAAGTTTTCCCATGTGTCAAATAAAGACATTGAACTGATGACCCTTCTTACAAGAAAAAAAAACCCTCTATGGTTCTATGTTCTTGTATTAGATATAATATAGAAATATATGTGAAGTTCCTCAGGTGCTAACCTCTAATTGATTTTACCCTTAAACAGAATCATATTTGATTTTTCCCTATTTCTGACCCATATATCCATGCTATCAAATTTTGTCAGTTCTTTCTTCAAAAAAATCTCTTAGATTTGCCTCTTTTTTTTCATTCCTTCTTCTGCCATCATATATCCCAATGCTCAGCATGATGCTTGGCATGTAGTAGGTACTTTTTTGTTGACTTGCTGACTTGACTCAGTAATTTATACCTAAAGCCTCTAAAGTGTTTTTCCTACTTTTTCTTTTTTCCTTCTTGCAATTTGTCTGAAAAAAATCACCTAAAGATTACTCTTTCAATAATGTCTCTTTCATTATGTCATCCTTCTTTTCAGAAATGTCCAGTGACCTGCCTTTACCTGGTGGATAAAGTCTAAACGTCATATGATGTTCTAGTTTGGCACAGACTACTTTTTCCTTATCTCCCACTATTCTATAAGAACCTTCTATTCTAACCAGAGCAATGTAATTTTTTTCCAACAATGCTCACACCTTTTCATCATTGAGGATGCCCTTCTCTGTCTTCTCTGCCTAACAAAATCCTACCCATTCTGTAATCCTTAAGCAAAATTCCACCTTCTCTGTTACTGATCCTCTGACTTCTCCATCCATAAATACTGCTCTTCCCTAAATTGTTGTTGTTTAGTCATTTTCAGTCATGTTTGACTCTTTCCAACCCTATTTGGTGATATCTTGACAAAGATACTACAGCGGTTTGCCATTTACTTCTCCAGCTCATTTTACAGAGAAAAGTGAGGCAAACAGGGTCAAGTGACTTTCCCAGGATCATAGCCAGTGAGTATCTGAGGTTGGATTTGAATTCATGAAGATGGTCATCCTGACTCCAAGCACAGGTCTCTTATCCACTGTGCCACCTAGCTGTCCCCATTCCTAAATCACTATGCTCCTTATTGCTTCTACCACTCAGTTAACAATTATCATGTATTACCTTATAGAATGCTAGAAACTTAGAGTTAGAATAGCTACCCTGGATACCAAGTCAAACCAAGTCAAATTGAAAATAATAATATGAATAAAGATGGGAAAGATAGCATGATCAGATCATCAAGGGCATTGAATATTCTAAGTAAAGAGATGTAATCTTTAATTGGTAAGAAAGGAGGAAGGGGCAGCTGGGTAGCTCAGTGGATTGAGAGTCAGGCCTAGAGATAGGAGGTCCTAGGTTCAAATCCGGCCTCAGACACTTCCCAGCTGTGTGACCCTGGGCAAGTCACTTGACCTCCATTGCCCACCCTTATCACTTTTCCACCTATAAGCCAGTACACAGAAGGTAAGGGTTAAAAAAAGAAAGAAAGGAAGGAAGGAAGAAGAAAGAAATAAAAGAAAGGAAAGGAAGGAAGGAAGAAAGGAAGAAGACTTAAAAAAAAATGAACAAGCAAAAACCAAGCAAATAAAAACTCAGTGAAATAATAAACCCCTTTCTAAAAAATGTGATGCTAATAATTGAGGATAGTATTTGTTACATGTTTGGATCAGAGTACAGCCTTAATAGTCATAATGATTTCCTACATTTAAACAGTACTTTAAAGTTTAAAAAGCACTTTACCCAGACTATCTTATTTGATCCTCTGGCTGGCTCTAATTGTAATTTTCAAAGTGGATTTCCAAGAATCTGTTCAGCAATTAAAGCATATTGGAATAAGTGTATAATATTCAAGGTGACATTTTGTAAGATATTCATTTATATGTTTACATTTGATATGTTCAATATCTCCATCTCTCCTATTTTTTAGCTTTTCAGAGACCACTGAATCAATCAGTGAAGGCATCTACAAGTTCTTTTCAGTACCTTGGGATATAGTTCATCTGGTCCTGGTGACTTGAACTCATTAAGGGCAGTTCAGTACTATCTTATCTCCCATTTATGTTGTGTTTCAAATCCTTTTTAACCATTTTGTGCTGTACTTTCCAGTCTGGAGAACATTTCCCCCTTTCCCACAAAAAAACAAAGGTAAAGAATAAACATGAAAAGAGATATATTGTCATACCAAGTAAGAAGCTGATGTCACAAACAACACTTTTGCTGAAGTAATTGCAAGATAACTCATGGAACCCTGGGATTCATGGAAAGACCAAAGGAATATGAAATATGGCGGACCATCATTACCTACTAAGAGGAACTTGCATAAAAGTAATCCTCCCCTTGGAGGTTCTTATAAGATTGCAATCAATATCCTACTGACTGAAATCAAGGGTTTGGAAAATATTTTTGTCATCATGAGGTTTTTCCAGTCCTATGATTCTATTAAAAGAATTCTTTTCACTTTCAGACAATACCAAATAGTTAATTCTGAAGCAGCTCTGCATTTCTTTATGTGTATATACAAAATAAATACAAGGTAGCTTGGGAAGGACATCAGCAGTTGTTGGGTGGGGATCAGGGAAAATGTCATATAGGAATTGATGCTTGAACTTCATCTTAAAGGAAGAATTTGGTAGTAGAGGTAAAGAGGGAGTACATTCCAGATATGAGGGACAGCCATATACAAAGTCATTGAGATAGGAGATGTAGTTTCATGTGTGAGAAACACAGAGGAAACCAATTTGTCAAAGCTACAAAATAATGAAAGAGAAAGAATATAAAATGAAATCAGAAAAATTGGTTGAGACAAGGTTGGAAAGGGCTTTAAATGGCAAACAGAAGTTTATATTTGATCTCAGGGGTAATAAGAGAAAGAAGCTCCTCTATAGAAATACTATTGTTACCATTTTTTCTCTAGTAGATGATGTATTTCAGTAGGAATGCATCCTTGAATTTAAATGCCCATTACATAGGCTTATGTTTGCTTAGGATTTGGGATTCTCTCATTCAGGTTTGGGGAGTGAATATTAGACATGACATTTCACATGACTTAAAATACAGCTTAATTTATCTTTCAATGACTATAACAGGGGAAGAAAACAAAAATGCCAATATATTTACTAATATTAATACTGAATCATAAAACAGCTAAGAATCAAAGATTTTGAACTCTAGTGCTTTGCTTAACAATTTAAGTACCTATTATTGTGCTACATATTAGGGATATGAACATTAAAAACCCCATAATATAATTTCTTCCCTAAAGGAATTTTCAGTCCAGCAGAGGAGTTTACAGTCTAATACTATGTGGATCCTTAGAATAGATATAATATTTAGTATAAGAAGAGATGGGTTGGTCACTTGGCATTTCTTGCCCTTATTGTGTGACCAGCCCATCTTCTCTTATACCATTCCTACTCATATCTATCCCAAGGTTCCACATACTTTCCTTTATTTGTTTTTATCAGATTATAGGCTCCTCTAATGCTTATAAACTAAATTACTTAAAAGTTCAAATTCTAGGATTTTTAGTTGTTTTAGGATTTAGTCTTAATGCTGATGGTTATCAGTGAGCCTACTGAGCCTTTTATTTCTTCCCCTCTGATAGGCATTGAAAACTACATTAAATCTCATTCCCAAATCCTGAATCTCAGAAAATCCCAAACTCCAAGCTCTCTTCTCCTCTTGAGCTATTCAATTCCTAGCACTTCTTTATTACCTAACTCAAATCTTACCTAAACCAGAAAACCTTCTCTAATTGTTTCAGTTGGTAAAAACCTTCCACCTTCACAAAGCACTTAGTTTGGCAACCGGCTAATGCACTTATTCTGTAATTATCTATGTTTTTATCTTATTCCCCTTTTAGACTATAACCTTCATGTAGAATTGGTTGAGTGGTCACCCTCAAAGGGGAGGCATTAATGGTTCAATGTCAGCCTGGTGGGAGGTCTCTAGTAGAGTGCTCTAGGGATCTGTGCTTGACCCTTTGCTGTTTAACGTTTTTATCAGTGACTTGGATACAGGCAAATGGAATGCTTCTCACATTCATGGATGATACAATGCTAGAAGGGATAGCTAACGTGCCACGGATGACAGACTTAAGTTCCAAAAATACCTTGGCAGGCTAATACACTGGAATGAATCTAATAATGTGAAATTCAGTAGGAATAAAAGACAAGTCTTACACTTGAATTCAGAAAATCAACTTCATAAGTGCAGGATGAAAGAGACAGCAGTTGTTCCAAAAAAGATCTGGGTGTTATAGCAGTTTCCATAAGAGTTAGTGTGGCATGGTAGCCAGAAAAGCTTATGTGATTTTGGGCCACATTAAAAAGGCACATTTACCAGCCATAAGGGTGTGAAAGGCCTTCTGTATTCTACTCTAGTCACATTGCATGTGGAGTATTATTTTCAATTATGGACACCCCCATTTAAGAAAGATATTGATAAGCTGGAGAGTGTCCAAAAGGGGACTAACAGGAGAGTGAAAGGCATTGCGTTTCCATCATATGAGTATTCATTGAAGGAATTGGGGTTGGTTAGCCTGGATAACAGAAGATAGCATCTCCCATAGGGGATGAGATCACTATGTTCAGCTATTTCAAAGGCTGTCATATAGAAGATATGAACAAAATGCTACTGTACTATTTGAAACTTTCCTATTTTTAGACAGCTTTGGGCATGGACTATATGTAGGCAAGATAAGAGATTCTTTTACTCCAGTCTAGGACCTGATCTTTCACACAAAGCTTGTCATCACCCTGCTCAAGCTACAAACCTTGTTTTGTACTCTTAGCCAAGTTAGGACACTTTGGTCTTATGTATCCCTTCCCAAACACCCCAGCAATGTGATTGCTGCCAGTTCAGCACTTCCCATTGAGTCTTTTGGGGGATGTGGAATACTGTCTTCCCCTATCGTAGCAGAAGCCCAATCATGATAGTTCCTTTAGGGCTTTCCCAACCCTCTAAAAAGCATTGGAAACACTGGTAGAAGAGGGGCAAAACTGGCTTGTTCCCTTAACAGCTGTTTGTGACACATACCTGGAGGAGGGAAGAGGGGGTAACCCTGCTGCATTGTATCAATTAGACACAAAACAAAATATTTACATTCACAGTTGCTAATTAGAAACATTTATGCTTCCTACAATTTTTATGAAGAATTCCAGATAGCCTAGCAGAACTTTTTTCATATAATACAGATTTGATCACCAGGAAGGCATTTCAAAATTGTAGTTATCCCTTCCACATTGTGACCTTCCCCATTGCAGTATGTGAGTTAAATCTCTGGAGGGGACCTCCAACTCAGTCCAGTCCCATATAACTCCCCATAATAAGTAGTCATAGGAGTCACAGAGTCACATGTCTGGGTTTGCCAGTCTGGTGGACCAGGTTCCTGACCGGTAGAGACATAGAAGACAGGAAATATGATGAGTAGAAACTGAGGCCATGAGCCAATTGAAGGATCGAAGGAAAGGGCTTAGACTGGGTTTGAAAAGCCGGAGGATGAAGCTTGTTCTCTCTCAGCCATTCCTTTGGGTTTGTGGAAGAAGCCCTCTCCCAGCTCTCCTGGCAGTGCTTATCTATGTAGCCATCTCTGGCAAGTGGTGGCTTGGTGTGGACCATGCTGGGCTAGAATCTGGGACCTAATCTTACTTTAAGTTAGAAAGACTGGAAGCCTTATTTTTATCTTTCTTCCTCATTATTAATAAGTACTTATAAATTTAGTATAAAGTCTCTAAGATTAATTTTTATTCATAACAGCAGCTTCAGTATGTCATAAGTAAGCATACAAAATTAAATGGGAATTTTTGGGGGAGAATTATTTGCAGAAGCCACTAACTACACATGAAGGCCAGTGGATAACACAGAAAAACTTTAGAAACTCATGTGTACTTAGCCTAGAATTTACAATAAGGTACCGTAAACACACTGTAAAAGAAAAAGAAAAAATTCAAAGTTCTTCTTTGATACAGAGAGAGGACCAAAAAATTTTATTTGGATTTTCCAGATTGGGAGGAAGGTAGGGTACCAGATGCACCATGCCCTTAACCCCCAGCTATGTAAGGGATAACTATATTAATAATTTTATATTATTATTTAAGATAGCATTTTATATATTATATAATAATATTAATAAAGATATCAGAAAAAGGACAATCTAATTCTTTTCGTGCTTGTATCTGTATATCCCGGTTAATTTTTAAGGTGGTTCTAAGTATCATTATGTATATATTTTAATGAAGAATGAATCTATATTTAGGATGCATTTTGGTCTACCACTTTTCCAGAAGAATATCAGTAAGAAACACGATAGGCAGAAAGAATAAAAGAACTAATTATCTACAACTTGACAAATGGAAAATTCCAGGTGGGAGATGCAAAGGGAAAATGTAACTATTTACAGATAGTTACAAATTAACAGATAATATCTCTAATAAAGAAGAAGATTTTGAGAAGCATTTTCCTAATAAAGAAAATGAACAGTTGGAATTCAGTGGAGTGTCTGTGTGTGTGTATGGTCTGAATATTAGAAAGAAGCATTTCCTTCATAGTTGTGGAAATCATGGAGGCAGCCTTGCAATAAAACAATCCTCTTGTTATGGGTGGAAACCTAGTTGTTCATGTATGTCTAAAGTATTGGAATTCGGTTAAACCTGTAAGATGGGATCCCAGGAGGAGGGCCACTCCTCTTGGGGCAGGGCTTAGGTACAATACAATACAATATAATGCCAAAGGTGGGATCATTAACTGAACCCAGGGGGTGTCAGCTATTATCCTTTAAATGGATTGAGAGCTAATTTGTGCCTAGAAACCAGAACTTCTAGGTAAAAAATGACAAGAGCCTTAAAAAGAAAGTCAGGTAGTCTTAAACAAAGAGAAAGAACCAAGTGAAGGGGTTTAATGAGGCAGCCATTAAGAACCTTATGGGTACAACTTAGATTAGGCTTAAATGGCAGACTGAGTGATGAAGAAGTTGAGTTTTTTCTAAGGGGAAAGACCCAATCTTATCTATATAAGACTGGTCAATCAGCTAAGCTACTAACAGACATAAAGATGGACAAGGCATCAATAGTGTCCAAGAACATATCAAACAGAATTAACCAAAATGCATCTTTGTTGTTGAGTCATTTTCAGCCCTGATCAATTCTACATGACCTCATTTGGCATTTTCTTTGCAAAGATATTGGGATAAGTTGCCATTTCTACCATCAATTCGTTTTACAGATGTAGAAACTGGGGCAAACAGACTTAAGTGACTTGTCTAGAGTTATACATAGCTAGTAAGTGTCTGAGACTGAATCTGAACTCAAGAAGATGAGTCTTCCTGCCTCCAGGCCCAGGACTCTCTCCACTGTGCCACCTAGCTCCCTGAAGAATATCTCTGTGCCTTTATAAATTACCATCTTAGACTTCTGTATATTTATCTTTGTTTTATTTTAATTTTCCTGTTATTTCCCCAGCAGAGCTAGCTAACCCCAACTGTGTTTTGAATGACTTAAGGAAAGAAAGATTTTTCTCCATGCTTGGCTCAGGAACTTTTCAGGGTATCTGCATATCTAAAAAGCAAATAGCAGAAGAGTGAAAATAATCATGAAATCTCAGAAGGCTAAGAGAACTTTGAAGTGAATCTTGTCCAGCCCATACATGAACACACATTCCCTCTAAAATTAACCCAAGCAGTGGGTTTTTAGACTGCTTTGAAAGCTTTCAATTATGGCAAAGAAACTTCTATGGAAAAGAGTCCATTCCACTTTTGGGTGGCTTCTAATTCTTAGGAAGTTTCTCCCTACATCAAACCCAAATTTACCTCTTCGCAATGTTCACCCATCCATTACTCCTAGTTCTTGCCCTCTGAGACTGCTGAACAAGTCTGATTTCCTTTTTATATGACAATTCTTCAAATGTTTGAAGACAATTGTAATGCTACGTCAACAGACATTTATTAAGTGTGCTAACTAAATACTAGTGATGAAAAGAAAAACAAAAATCAGCCTATTCAGAAGGTACTAACAGTCTATTGGAAGGTGAAAACATAAATACAATATAAATTGGAGAAAATCTCAGGAAAGATTATGGAGGATAAGGAAGAGCTTCTTGCAAAAGGTGGCACTGTAGCTGAGACTTGAAGAAAGCCAGAAAGCAGAGAAGAGCAAGGGACAGAGTTCCAAGCATTGGGGATAGCCAGCAAAATTCTTAGTCAGGAGATGGAATCTCTGTGAGAAATTGTAAGGAGGCCAGTGTTCCTGGATAATAAAGTACATGAAAGAGAAAAATGTGTTAAGAAGACTGGAAAGACAGGGAAAACCTGGATTTTAAAGAAATTTAACAACAAAAGAGGTCTTTATATTAGGTCCTCAAAATAATAGGGAGCCCCTGGAATTTATTGTACAGGGGTTGTGATGAGGTAAGTCCTTTGCTTTGGGAAAATCAATTTGACAGCTGAATGAAGGTTAGAATGGAGTGGGGAGAGACTTGAGAGGCAAAGAGACCAAACAAAAGTCTGTTGCATTGCTTCAAACATGGGGTAATAAAGGCCTGTACCAGGGTGGTGGCAGTGCCAGAGGACAGAAGACATACATGCAAAGTGTTTTGAAGGGCCAAATGATAGGAATTTGCAACTGGTTGGATATAGGGAGGCAAAAGAGAGTGAGGAATTGAGGATAACACCTAAATTTCAAGATCAGATAACTAGAAGGATGCTGATACCCTGGAAATTGATAGGGGCATTAGGAAGAAGGAAAAGTTTTTTTGAGGGGGGGATTAGATAATGGGTTCAGTTTTGTACTTAATGATTTCTAGGTGTCTATGAGACACCCAGTTCCAGATGTCCAGTAGTCAGTTCTAGATATCCAGTAGGCCCTGGGAGATTAGGCTAGAGGTCAAGAAAGAGTTTGGGACTGGACAAATAGATCTGAGATTCATTTGCATGGAGATGATACCTGTATCCTTCAGAACTGATGAGATCCATAAATTGAAATAGGATAGAGGAAGAAGAGGAAAAGGCCCAGGATGGAGCACAGACCTCTAAGTGCAATTTTCTCTGGCTAGTATACAGCAATGTTATTGCCTCCCTGTTCCTAATACTGTGTCTCCTGATGGAACCTAACGTTCCATTCATTTTGGGGGTAGAGCTGGGATATTTTGACTCATTGAACTTGTTTTGCAATCCATTAAACCTACTAGATCTTTTTGCAAACAAATTGTTGTTGAACCATTGCTAACATGTTGTGCTCTTGAAATTGATATTTTGAACTCAATTGTAAGCACTTACAAACTTCATTTACTAAATTTGGCCCAGTGCTCTAGCCTACCGAGATCTTTTTGAAACCTAAGTCTGTTATCCAACATGTTAGCTATCACTAATGCAGTTACTCTCTCAGACATTCCAAAAAAAATCAATATGATAATCTTAGTACTTTAATTTCCTGAAGTTAACAGTTAAATTGTCTAACTTAAGTTTGATACCTCTAAAGGTTCTATGTGAAATGAAATCTTTGAATAATTAATTAGCAACAATAAAACCATTGAATATAATTACCATCATGGCTTTGTGAAGAACAAATTATACCAGACCAAGTTAATTGGTCTTTAGATTGACAGTTGATTTAGACATTTAGGAAGCAGTATAAATAATATGTATATGGGAGGAAGTATGTCATAATGGATAGAGGGCTGGCCTTAGAGTCACAGAGGCCTTATTTCAAGTACTTCCTCAGAAACATACCATTTATTAGTGATCCTGGGCAAATCACTTGATCTCTCAGTGCCTCCAGGCAAATCACTTACCTTTCAGTGCCCCAGGAAATTCTTTAATCATATAAACTGCTTATGAGTTGTTCTTCTATGTCTTTGGACTAAAGGTCCTATTGGAAGTCCATGATAGTAGTTCCGAAAACTGAAGAAGTCCTTTCTTGTCCAAAGAAGTCTAGACTTCACTCCTCTCACCCCAAAGACATCTACCTGGATTTTAGGAAGAATATTAATTCAAGCCAATTTCATTAGCAAACCCCAAAGATATGATTAAACTATACTTTCGTCTGTTAGAAAGTATATAACAGCAGTAGGTTATAGTGGAAAGAGTGAGGTGACTTGAGGACTGAGTGGAAAATCTATCAGGACAACATATAGCATATAGGATTTAGGGAGTGTCCTTTTGTCTCTCTGGGTCTCAGCTTCCTCATCTGTAAAATGAGGGGGCTGGACAAGATGACCACTAAGGTTAAAGAGGAATTTTCAGCTATGAATCAGATGGAAAAGAAGTATGGAAAAGTCTTAAGGTACATCAACAAAGCAGATTTATAATGAATGCTTTTTTAAAGAATCAAATGAAGAATCAAATGAAATAACATAGGTAAAGCCACAAACCTTAAGCACTTATATAAATGCATCTATTAATAATGATAATGTCATTGTACTATAATGAAATCATATCCATTTCGTGGGTGTGAACTTTCTTTTCTGGGGCTTCAGTCAGTTATGGTTGCTGAGGACATAGGAGTTCCGGAACCATCAGAATCAGTTGCCAAATCTCACTTCTTATGAGTGATTTCTTGGGATGATGGTTATGAAAGCTGAACTTGAAAGAACCAGTGGTCTGGGTGGGCACTGCCATTCTTAGGGCTCTGGGCTTGCTTGCTTTTTGGTACAGGTGGTAAATGATTGGCATTGGTGATATCAAGAAAGGTAGACTCCTTCTTGCCAGAAATTGCATCTTTAAATAATGGTAGTAGGGCCCAAGATGGAAGCTATACTGGTGGTTAGGGGAACATTGCTGTTCCTAGAGAAATATTCCTAAGATGGTGGGTGGAAGGAGCAAGAAATATTCCAACTCATCCTATGGGCCTAATGAGACAGGGAAATTAAAGAAAAAGTTGACCTACTGAATATAGATATTAGATTAATTAATAGCATTTAGCATACTTTACATTTCTTGAGAGGAAGCAGTGATAGATGGATTCTGAGTTCCTTCTCTGAACTTCCTCACATAGAAAGCCACCTATCTCAGGCATGTCCACACTCCATATGTCCCTTTGCCAAAAACCAGAGTGGAATTGTCAGAATATAATTGGCTGATATAGCACAATCTTTTAAGTCCAAGAGTCAAATATTGCCCAGAAATTCCATTCTATTTTTACATGTAGCAGCAATGATCTAGTGAACAGAAGACCAGCCTTGGAGTCAAGAAGACCTGAGTTCAGATCTCATTTACTGATGATGTAACCCTGAACAAGTCACCTTTTAGCTCCCTGGCCACTTTCTTGCCTATCTGCATCAGTAAAGGTAATTTCTTCACAAAAGCTCCCTACACCAATGAAATAACAGGTCTAGACCAAAAAAAAAAAGTTAAAATATTAGGCACTTGAATCAACCTATCATAAAGTAATGCTTTAGGGAAGAAAATGGTATATTTTCAGGAAATATTTTTATTTTTTTATTTTAAAGGAATTTTATTATTTTTAAGGAAAATAAAAAGTTTTTTTTGCTGATTTAATCCTAGCTTCATTAATGTATTACAACTTAAATTATTTCAGTATTTCTGAAATCCTCTTTTAGATTGGTGATTTATTCTTCTTGAGAATGGTTTTTGTTGTGTGGCATTATTAAATATTCCATATACATTTGTCAATTGACTGATTGATCTCTAACACATTTGAAAATTCTAATTTTGAAGGCTCATATAGTGACATCTTCATAGTGGAAAGAATTGTATTACTTACCTATGCAAATAAGTATTAATTTGTAAATCTTGGATTCTTTGCCCATAGTTACAGAAATCTATGGAATTTTGGAAGACTGAGTTTGTGTCTACTTTTGACCAATCCAGTACCTATAATCCTTTGTAACAAATCTGAAATCAATTATATTATTAGCCAGTCTCTATTGATCATCCACAGGAAGCTAGACAGTGTGCTACATTCTCATTGTAATTTGTATTGTATTTTAGTAGTAGAGGTTGGGGTTAAAATTTGAATAGCATGTACTATAACTGAAATATATTCCAGTTGCTGTATATCCAATTGCTTTAAAAAGCACATTATGCTTGCTGTGGTTCTTGTTGATATTTTAACTACAGAATCACCAAAAACTAAATTAGGCAAAAGTAGAGTTTTGGGGGTTGTAGGCAGGGGAAATGAAGGTAAAGTTTATTTGTGGACTTGGCCTTCAGGGTTTATCCACCACTGTGATTTGCATTCTTCTATATTCCATTACTCCAGCTGGAATCAGCATTGTCCTCCTCAATGAACCACTAATGAACACCCTGACAAGCAGGAATTAATCATAAAGCACTCTGAATCCAGGAAACCTCTTTAGAATACTAGCAAAGTAGCTGTATAATGATATAAGGGGAGAATTATATACCATAACTGAAATCTCTGCTCAAAAGTGCATAATTGGCAGTAAGCTTAGGACCCACAAAATTATAAATCTTTTGGATCTTGCTTTAGAAACTTGTTCTGGTCATTAATAATTTTTTAAAGAAAGACATAAAGATATGTCTTTATAAAGATGTACCATGGAGCTGATGAATTACTCCAGACACAGGTACTCTGTTTAGATACCAAAATCTCAGATTTCTAGATTCCAAGTTGGCTTTATATGATTAGATTTAATAATTGCAAATATAGATAATCCTAAGTAAGAAAAACACCTTCATTTTGCATTTACAGTGTCAAGTTAGTTTATATCCTTTAGAAATGTGACTTATGATAGCATCATATGTTGAAAAGAGTTCTAGATATAGTGGCAGAGAACCTCAGTTTTAATTCTATCCCAACTATGTTGCTTCTGTGACCTTGGGAGAGTCACTTAATAATAGCTCACAATGCTAGATAGTATTAATATAGCATTTTACAAATCTCATTTGATCCTCATAACAACCCTTTGAGGTAAATGTTATTATTATCCCCATTTTACATCTGAACCTGAGGCAAAGAGAGTGACTTGTGCAAGGTCACTAGTGTCTCAGGCTAGATTTGAACTTGGGTCTTCCTGACTCTGCAGTTAGTCTCCTCACCTTTCTAGGTTTCAGTTTCCTTATCTGTAAAGGGCTAGAACTAAGTAATTTCCAAATTTTTTAAATATGATAATGATGATGTTAATAGTAACAATAACAGGGACAACAATTGAACATTTGTATACAATTTTAGAGTTTACAAAGCACTTTCTTCACAATTGTCCTATGAGATAGGTGTTCAGATATTATTAGCCCTGTTTAACAGATGAGGAAAACAAGGCTTAGAGAGCTTGCCCAAGTTCACACATCTAGTGCCAGGATCTGAATTACAGCCCAAATGTGTCTGAGTTCAAGCCCCAAGCTTTTTTCTGTTATATTAGCCTACTTTGGAAAGCTATATATCTCTCTGCAAAGTAAAGGCAATTAAATCTTAGATTCTGTACAGCTCCTGACACATTGGGAATACTTGTTAATTGTTTATTAATGTACTAATTTACCATCTGAAGTGGAAGGAAAGGTTCTGTATGAAAAACTACATTATACATTTGAATGTAGTCAGCTGTGATTGCTGAGGAGGTTGGGACTAGAGCACCAGTAGAATCAGGCTCCAGCTCTCATCTCCATGTGAGTGGCTTCCTGGGATGATGGTGATAGAGAATGAACTGGAAACAGAATATGTGTGTGTGTGTGTGTGTGTGTGTGTGTGTGTGTGTGTGTGTGTGTGTGTGTGTGTGTGTGTGTTGGGGGAATGGGGAATTTCCAGGGCTCTTGGGTTTGCTTGCTTGTCAGTGGCAACTGGTCAGTAATTGGGGTTGTCCTCCATTTCTCAGTGACCCTAGAAATAAGTTAGTCTACTAAAAGAAAGTAACACTTCATATTACCCTTCAGCTGTGAGAACTAGATTGTATCTGCCTTGGGCTGAAGGGCTCCCATGACAAGAATTTTCTTCTGACCACTTGACTATTCTTAGGAAGCAATCTACCCCAATATTTTATAGATATTCCATTGGTTACAGCTAGTCCTTTCAATGAATAAGCTGGAAAATGTAGCTACATCAGTTTCATATTCTGTTAGAGACTATTTAATCCTTGCCCTATGATTCTGTTTAATAGCCCCATTTTCTTTTATAGAAATGGAAAGTAATTTGTTACAGTTATTTCTAAAAAATTTTTAAATAAATTTCTGTAAATTTTTTAAATAAAGGAAATCCTATGTTTTTTTTCCTTCTCTAAGGATGATCAAATATATATTTTGGGAATCACAGAAAGGAAATTCTTATACTTTGATTCCAATCTGATTTGAAGTTAGTCATGCTTGGTTTGAAAATTCCTTGTTAGCACTCTAATTAGCTAGCCAAACATGTTTGGTAGATAGGTTGTTGAAGGCCAATTTATAGGTCCAGAATAGAATCAAATCTTCTACAAAGCCAATAAAATAGCCTTCTTTTTCTGATGGGTTTACTTTTAGTAACTTTGTTGTTATTCAGTCCTTCCATTATGTCCAACTCTTTGTGACCCCAGGGATCATAGCTCTCTAAGCCCTTCTTTCTCCACTATCTACTGTAGTCTGTCCAAGTATGGCTTCCTTGCTTATGTGACACTGTCCATCTCATCCTCTGCCATCCCCTTCTCCTTTTGCCTTCAATCTTTCTCGACATTAGAGTCTTTTCTAATGAGTCCTATCTATCTTCTCATTACATGGCCAAAGTATTTAAGCTTCAACTTCAGTATTTGGCCTTCCAGTGAATATTCTGACTTAATTTAAGTATTGACTGATTTGATCTTGCTGTCCAAGAAACACTCAAAAGTCTTCCCCAACACCACAACTCAAAAAGACTTACTTTGCAACACTTAGCTTTCTTTTGTTGTCTAGCTCTCAAAGTTCTACATTGCTCCTGAAAAAGTCATAACTTTGACCATATGGACCATTGTCAGTAAAGTGATGTCTTCTGCTTTTTAGTATGCTGTCCAGATTTGGCATAGCTTTCCTTCTAAGGAGCAAGAGTCTTAATTTCATGACTATGATCACTATGCAAAGTGATCTTTGAGCCCAAGACTATAAAATCTGACATTGCCTCCATTTCTTCTCACTCTGTTTGCTAGAAAGTTATAGAACCATTTGTCAAGATCTTGATGTTGAGCTTCAAGCCAGCTTTTACATTCTCCTCTTTAACTCTCATCACATGGCTACTTAATTCTTTTTCACTTTCTACCATCATAGTGGTTTCATCTGCATATCTGAGACTCTTGATATTTCTTCCAGTAACCTTAATTCTGGTTTTTGATTAGTCCAGTGGGCATTTCGCATGATGCACTGTTTATGTAAATTAAATAAATAAAGTGACAATACACATCCTTGTTATATGCCTTTCTAATCTTAAACTACTCAGTTGTTCTGTGTTCAGTTCTGATTGTTGCATTTTTGCTCCAAATATAGGCTCCTTAGGAGATAAGTAAGATGATCTGATACTCCCATTTCTTTGAAGATGTGCTGCATTTTGTTGTGATCCCTATTATCAGAGGCTTTAGGGTAGTCAACGAAGTAGAAGTAGGTATTTTTTTGGAACTCTTTTGCTTTCTCCATAATATGGTGAATGTTGGCAATTTGGTCTGACACTTTAACAGCATCATCTTTCAGTAACTAACATAAAAAATAGAGGTACTATGGTAAAATATGTTTATGAATTTCCCTTCAGATTGATCTAGTACTATTACAGAATTTGATTAACTAGTACTTGTCAAATGCTCTATTTTGTAATTCACGAGTCATGGAAAGTGTCAGGTGTTCTTATTTTTACCTCTTTATTATGTTGTGAAATCCATGTTAGTTGAGAGATTTCTTTTAAAATGCTGATTTCTTCATTCCAAAATTCACATTAATCAGAAGCGCTGGAAAAAGTAAAAAAAAAAATTAAAATTAACACTTAAAACTTTTCTCATAAAAATGCTTTCAGGAGACTGAGTTTTTGTTTAAACATTACTTTTTAAATGTTTTGTACTTGAACGTATGCTTTGGGTTATAACTGGTTTATAATCTGTGTTCTGTTAAAATTTATATCTAAAGCTATTTTCCCCTAGCCTGGGGAGTAATAGACAAAATATTGTCATGTATCAACAAACATGAAAATTCATATCAGCATGTTTTGATATGTTCCAACCTTCTCATATCATTGAAAAAAAACATTTCACCAGATGGAGGAGTTATTTAATGTGTTTTTTTTGGTGGAGCCATATAGCTTGATGCACTCATGAACATCAATTAAGAAGATATTTTGGCTTGACTCTCTTTTTTATTTGAAAATTATACTGAGATCTCTTTATTGTAAGAGATTTAAAGCTAAGCAGAACTATAATGACCTTAAACTGTTTCTCTGAAAAATTACATGTTTTATATAATTTTTTGACATTACTGGGTTGGTGGCATGTTTAAAGAATAATTTTCCATGTGGACAGCAAATAGTCTAACACTCTTACTGAACTTTGGTCTATTTTCTATATTTTCAGCATATGAAAATAATAATAGCTATTATTAATATTATTATATTGCCAGGGTTTGTTATAAAGGAAGACTTTTAATAGTGAATCTAGAGGCAATTTTTATAGTGCTTTACTCACAACAACCCTTTGAATTAGATGGTATAAATACTGTCAATCCCATTTTTCAGTTGAAATAACTAAGATTTTGGAGATTAAGTGTCTTGCCTGACACATAGCTACCACTATGTTTTTTTTAAACATTTATTAATATTTATTTTTTAGAAAAGTTAACATGGTTACATAATTCATGCTCTTATTTTCCCCTTCACCCCCTGAAGTCCCCCCCGCCCCAATGGCTAATGCATATTTTCACTGGTTTTAACATGTGTCACTGATCAAGACCTATTTCCAAATTGTTGATAGTTTCATTGGTATGGTAGTTTCGAGTCTACATCCCCAAACATGTCCACCTCAACCCATGTCTTCAAGCAGTTGTTTTTCTTCTGTTTCCACTCCTGTAGTTCTTCCTCTGAATGTGGGTAGCGTTCTTTTCCATAAGTCCCTCAGAATTGTCCTGGGTTATTGCATTGCTACTAGTACAGAAGTCCATTACATTTTATTTTACCACAGTGTATTGGTCTCTGTGTACAATGTTCTTCTGGCTCTGCTCCTTTCGCTCTGCATCAATTCCTGGAGGTGTCTCCAGTTCACATGGAATTCCTCCAGTTTATTATTCCTTTGAGCACAATCGTATTCCATCACCAGCATATACCACAATTTGTTCAGCCATTCCCCAATTGAAGGACATCCCCTCATTTTCCAGTTTTTTGCCACCACAAAAAGCACAGCTATAAATATTTTCATACAAGTATGTTTATCTATGATCTCTTTGGGGTACAAACCCAACAATGGTATGGCTGGATCAAAAGACAGGCATTCTTTTATAGCCCTTTGACCATAGTTCCAAATTGCCAGCCAGAATGGTTGGATCAATTCACAACTCCACCAACAATGCATTAATGTCCCAGTTTTGCCACATCCCCTCCAGCATTCATTACTCTCCCTTTCTTTCATTTTAGCCAATCTGCTAGGTGTGAGGTGATACCTCAGAGTTGTTTTGATTTGCATTTCTTTAATTATTAGAGATTTAGAAATTTCTCATGTGCTTATTGATACTTTTGATTTCTTTATTTGAAAATTGCCTATTCATGTCTCTTACCCATTTATCAATTGGGGAATGGCTTGATTTTTTATACAATTGGTTTAACTCCTTGTATATTTGAGTAATTAGACCCCTGTAAGAGTTTTTTGTTATAAAATTTTTTTCCCAATTTGTTGTTTCCCTTCTAATTTTGGCTAAATTTTTTTTGTTTGTACAAAAACTTTTTAGTTTGATATAATCAAAATCATTTATTTTACATTTTGTAATTTTCTCTAACTCTTGCTTGGTTTTAAAATCTTTCCTTTCCCAGAGATCTGACAAGTAAACTACTCTATGTTCACTTAACTTATTTATAGTTTCCCTCTTTATATTCAAGTCATTCATCCATTCTGAATTTATCTTGGTGTAGGGTGTGAGATGTTGATCTAAACCTAATCTCTCCCATATTGTTTTCCAAATTTCCCAACAGTTTTTGTCAAATAGTGGACCTTTGTCCCAAAAGTTGGGCTTTTTGGGTTTATCATACACTGTCTTGCTGACGTCACTTACCCCATGTCTATTCCATTGATCCTCCCTTCTGTCTCTTAGCCAGTACCATACCATTTTGATGATCGCTATTTTGTAGTACAGTTTAATATCTGGTACTGCTAGGCCCCCTTCCTTCACATTTTTTTTTCATTATTTCCCTTGATATTCTTGATGTTTTGTTATTCCAGCCACCTACCTCATATGTGTTTCTTGTAGACATCATATGGTAGGATTTTGGTTTCTAATCCACTCTGCTATTTGCTTCCTTTTTATGAGCGAGTTCATCCCATTCACATTCAGTTATAATTATCAGTTGTGTATTTGCTGACATTTTGGCCCCTCCCTTGATTTACTTCCCTTTCTACCCCCTCCCTTATTATTCCCCTCCTTTAACAGTCTCAGGGAGCTGCTTCCACAGTCATGCACCCCTCTGTACTGGGTCCCCACCCAAGGTCCACGCCTGTGCTCAGGGTCCGCATCTGAGCCTGCATCTGTGCCTGCTCTCAAGGTCTGCATTCAAAGTCTGAGAGTTCTTTAGCCTCTTGGGGTCTTAAGTCTTGGTGCTCTCAGGAGCAGGCCCTGGTGACCCCAGGTAGCTGCCAAGGACTTAATGCATGCCCCAAACTTGCTCTAACTCTTTTGAGCTGGCTTTGGCACTGTAGGTGGTATTGGGTGGGGGAGGGGGTTGCTCAGGTCGCATTTTAGTGAGAGCTGTTTCACCCCTTTATAGCATGGAAATACCCTGATTCCACGTACCTCCAATGCTGTGCCCTGTTGTGGGGTCCCTTCGTTCCTCTGGATTTGTTATTATGTGTTCTTTTTTTTTTTTAAACCCTTGTACTTCGGTGTATTGTCTCATAGGTGGAAGATTGGTAAGGGTGGGCAATGGGGGTCAAGTGACCTGCCCAGGGTCACACAGCTGGGAAATGTCTGAGGCCGGGTTTGAACCTAGGACCTCCTGTCTCTAGGCCTGACTCTCACTCCATTGAGCTACCCAGCTGCCCCTGTTATTATGTGTTCTTGAGGAGTCCTATATGTTTCTGTTAGGAGAAGTTAAGCAGCTGCTTTTTACTTTGCCGCCATCTTAACCTACCACTATGTTTTTTAAAAGAAAACTAAAATTTTGTTATTTCTGTAGTCATTTTATTTTTCATACCTATGTAAAAGTCATCCTCATCTTCTCAGGTCATTTAATTAGTGAATCAGAGTTTTTTAAAAAAAAACTATTACCTTGGAGTCAAATCTAAGGTTGCATCATAACTAAACCATCATGTAATTTGTTTAGAAAAAATTCTTATATTGGCATTTTGGGTCAGAAAAAATTATTACCTCTGCTTCACTAGATTGAGACAAAAAACTGTTCAGTAGCACACTAAAAAGATATCCATAAGCATATCCATTGGCGAGCCAAGACTCATATACTTAAATGTTAAGTAACAGTAGAAGGCAATATATGGTTAAATCCAGAGAAACACAAAAGTTCAGAAAAAGTTAAAAATCAAAATGAGCTGTAATGATTGAGGAAGTCTGTTATTATCAAAATGGCAGTAATTCAACTTTGCATGGTACATTAGGTACAAAACATTTCTTTTAGATTATTTTATCTCATTGTCACAATAACACTGTAAGGTAAATTGTACAAAAATTACATCATTTTATAGATGAGGAAAATAAGACCATAAAGTTCAGTTACTTCCCAAAATATTGTAAGAGCTGGGATTCAAATCTAGGTCTGTGAACTTCTCCTGACCATCTACTATAACACATTGCCTGGTAGGGGAGGTGAAACTTGTGCCATTGCTACTTGAAAAGTGGCAAGGATTTGTATGGGATAGAGGAAAGGGATTGGTAGAAATAATTAAATTGTTCACTTGAAAATTATGGTGTTAAAAATTTCATTGCTAGAAATACTTTTTATCCCTTTGCTCATCATCATCATTCTATTATCTATTACAGCATATACCTCTCAACAAAAATGTGAAAAATAACCTGGGGAAGTATAGTGTGATGATATAGTTTTTCCCATGATGATGAGGTTGACTAGATTTAATGTCAGAAAGTTTTTTTTTCATTGTCTTGTGTATAAAAAACAGATTGCTATAAAGTTATAAATTGAGGGATAATATGTTATTACTTCAATGATGATATCTTTCTCAGAAATATTCAGAACTTAATTTTAATTGCCTTTAGGACTCATGACATTTGTAATATAGAATTATTAACATTGCCTCAAGCATGGGTGGGGAATATTTCTGGGTGGGAGCAAAGCTTTATTCTTTGAGAAATTGAACTTTTGGAAACAGCCAAATTTTATTCAGAGCAAAGTTTGATCAGCAAGATAGGTGATTAAACTGGGTAATACCATTTTTAATGGAATACTTAATATCATGTTTGGTGGCAACAAGTTGTACATTCAGAATAAATCATTGAACATTTCCATACACACACATTCATACACCCTTCCCTGTGTGCCCCCTTGTAATCTCCCTCAATTAACATGAGTAGAAATATCCTTTGGCTCCAATTCCTGAGTTATTGAAGAAAAAGGGTTAGCAGTTGCTACTGTTAGATAAAAGAACATACTTCCTCTTCAGCTCTGCCTCTCTGAATTCTTATTATCAAGGCTTAGTTCAGGTGCTACCTGCTCCAATCTGTATCCTCTAGTTGTTAGTATTTTTTCTCTTCCTCAAACCTTTATATGCTTTTGCCATTACTCCCCACCCCCACCCCTAGTGCATATGTTATGGAATATAATCCCCTTGGGGTAATGAATGTGCTTTTTATTTTTGAATTCCTACTTAGTTATAGTGCTTTGTAATATAATAGGCTCTTATTAAGTGTTTGATGAATTGAAATATAAAGTAAGAAAATAAAATAGAAATAGATTTAAAATGTTATATTTATATAAATATTCCAAGTATATAGTAAATATAATATATGATATTATAAAGTAAAGACAAAAATTATTATGTGATTCATAAACTGATTGTGAATGCATTTTGAAAAAAGGTATTCTTTCCCAGTATGTTTTAAGTAACACCAGAGCTTTAGAATAAGTGTATAGGCTCCCAAGGTAACTATTTTAAAGGCTAACATTTATTAGAATGAATAAAGTGATGATGTTTTGTTAAAAGAACAAACTAGTCTCATTCCTATATTTTTATATCTCACATCCATTATCTTCTTTCCCTTTCTTTTTTTATAGAGTGCTTTTATAGCATCTTCTTTATCTATCCTTCCCCCTTTCAGAGAACAATCTCTTAAGATTTCAAAAGAGGGAAAAAAGATCAGCAAAACTGACACATCAACCAAGTCAATGACTATGTGCAGTGTTACACATTCATAACCACACCATCTCTTCAAGGAAAGGAAGAAGAGAAGTACATTCTAATATTTTTCCTTTGAGACCAAACTTGGTCATTATAATTTCATAGTATTCAGTTTTGATTTGTTGTAAATGTTTATTTTGCCATTTAAATTGCTATAGTCACTGTGTATGTTGGGCCCTACCCCTCTTCTACTTAATTTGCCTTGATGTAAAAAAGATTTCTTTCATAAAAGTCTTTTCATGCTTTTTTTTATTCTTCATAGTTATTATTTTTCACACCACAGTAATCATCCATTACATTCATAGACCATAGTTTGTTTAATCCTTCCCCAATTACTAGAATTGTTTCCAATCTACCATATGGGCTTGTTAGTGCTTTTTGAGTCCTCTGTTCTCATAAATGTCCTATAGAAAACCAATATTCATTCCACTGTCTGTTATAAAATCAAATAATCAACCTGAAAATAAATATGCTTGCTTACATCATAAAATATAGCTAATGTACATTGAGGTTAGCACTCTCAGTTGAAAGAATTGTCTCTAAAAACAGAGGTATATTTGAATAATCCACTGAACAACCTTTCTTAAATTTTGAATCAGTCTTCAGTCCACTAAACATTTTTTAAGCACCTTTCGTATGCAAGAAGCCTACTTTCTTTTAGGAGACACAAATGTAGAAATTAGTAGTTATGAGGCACACATGGAGTAATTTTCATTAAAGGCGAACTACTTGTAGAAGACTCTAAATATCGCCCAACACTTGTCAGCAGGTAATAAACTTCAAGTTTCATTTTCTTCTAACACCCCAGGCATTGTGAAGATCCAGTTCATCTAAAACACTTTAAAGTGACAGTTTCTAAGATCACTTTCGTGTTTTTAGGAATGTCAGGAAGGTTTCATTGAAGTTCAAACTGCTAATATATGACTTGAATTGTTTGTCAATGTCAGTAGCTAATAATCAAAATTGTGATTTGTCAGTCAGTACCTCTCAGGATTGCTCTAATAGTTTTGTGGTGTCTGAAAATGATTGTTTAGTAGTGATTTCTTTATGAAGAAGAACACTTTACATCAATAGGAAATTCATCTTGTTCCGACATGCTGTAGACTCCCATGATATGACAGGCTTTCCAGTCAAAGAAATTTTTCCCCTCAAAATTTTGCCCATTTGAGTACATTTAGGATGCCCTGAAAGTCATACTGATGTTGATATTCTGTTAGGGCATTTCCTTAGTTTATGTACTCCAATAGGAGAAACAACCCACAGGGGAAATAGTGGGAAAATCCCACTCTTCTGCTTGGAAACTAATTTAGATTTGGGGAGTTGAGGCTGGACTATTCAAGAATCTTTTTCCTTTCAGAGAAAGATATTTATGTACCTCTCTGTACTTCATTGCCTGAGCCAAATTGTATTTGCATATGCTACAGGTAATAAGTTTTATTTACACACATCAAAGCACCAGTGATTTTTCATTGGATAAATGATATCATTCCAAATGGCAGAGTTTCTATTCATAATTTCCTGAAAGAAAAGGGAATTGGAAATTATTGTAATATATTTTTAATGTAGTCTTCTATTTTATAAGGCCTGATGAATACCAAAATAGGTGATGGTTGGCTAAGGTCACTTAAATTCTGATGTGGAGAGTCAGTAGAATTAGATTAATTGGCAACTTAAATTAAATCTATATTTTTTTATTTAAGTATTTTTAAGGATTTAGGGTTTAGAAAACTGGGAGGGACAAAAATAGAGATAGTGAGATATAAGGGTAAAGCCAATTTAAGTGAAAATGAAATATTCTAGACTTTGTAAGGGATCTCTGACTTTGAATAGCTCAATTGCATATGATTCTGTATAAGGCCTGTAGAATCAATTCACTTGCCCTAGGACACAGACTGCCACAGCATCTTTCATTTTATGTAAGACCTAAAATAAATCTGGGAAATGTAACTGGAAGGTCATTGGAGTTTATAATCTGGGCCCACGGTGAGGGAATCAAGCTCTGAATAAGGAAGAATTATCAGAGAGGAAAAGTTGTGCCTCTCCCACTGCCTGCCAGACCCAAAGCCCTGAGGAAGCAGAACTGGAGAGACTTACAAAATTTAGGCTAACAATTTCTAATCTTTCTGAAAGAACGCAATAACCCTTCAGGTAAAAAGAGAACTATAGTACCCCAACTGAAAAAACACAGTAACACAGTTGATTCTGCAGCTTGAGGCAGCTTGCCTTTCAGAGTGAAAACCCAGAGGATCTATCATATTGTCCCATCTAGCACAAATCGCATACCCTGTAAGAAGTCAGTCTAACAAGTCCAGCAGAGACTATATCCTCTGAAGGAAGCCATTCCAACCTAGCAGTGGAGCAATTGTCCATCATTATCATCATCTATACCACCATGCCCTGCAATGAACTTCACAAAGGCTTGTAGAGAATGAAGTTCCTACAGTTCCAGAGTTAGAAGTTGCTTTGTCCACATGTTGCTCCCCAAATGTGAACACCGTTACCATTTGTACCATGTTCAGTTCTTACTGTTGTTTCTTGACCCTCTGATAAGTTTTCAAATTTTTTGGCGTATTGAGTGCAGCACTTCAACAGCATCATCTTTTAGGATTTTAAATAGCCTACTTCATAGTGGAGGCTGCTAAATTGTGGGTGATGTATACTGTAGCTCCTAGGTTCTTGAATTCTTTTTACCAGCTATTTTAATATTTTTCTTTGACTTGGAAACTCTAGATTTTGGCTGTAATGATCCTAGAAGTTTGCATCTTGAGATTTCTTTCAGTATGTATCCAGTGGATTCTTTATATTTCCACTTTGCTCCCTAGTTCTAAGAGATTTGGACAGTTTTCTATTAAGATTTCTTAAAATATAGTATCTAGGCTTTTTATTGTTATTGCTTTCAAGTACCTGAATGATTCTTAAAATTTTTCTCCACAAACTGTTTTCGAGATCATTTATTTTTGCTATGAAATACCTTATCTTTTCTGCTTTTGTTTTTAATTATTTTAATATTTCTTTTTGTCTCATGGAGTTATTTGCTTCATATTTATTCCGTTCTAATTTTAGCAGATATGTTGCTTTAAAAAGGTTTTGTACATTTTATTTCGTGCTGATAATTTCTAATTCTTCTTCTAGAGCTGTTATTTCTTTTCCATCTTTTCCTTCAGTGTTCTCATTTCATTTATAAAAATATTTTAAACTCTTAATAAAAACTCTTATTTCATCTTTTAGGAATTCCAGTTGAGTTTGCGCTAAAGCTATGTTTTTTAGTCATTCTTTTCTTCTAGGTATATATCTTGAATATCTTTGTCACCATAGTAGTTTTTGTGGTGGGATTCTTTTTTGTTTGCTCATCTTTCTAATTGACTTCCTGACTTTGATTTTGATTTTAAGACTGGGCTCTGTGCTTTTCTAGAAGGAAAGTCTGAGCTGGATCTATTTCTGCTTTTTTACTTACTTCCTGCTTTCTATTTCCTACTATTCCATCATCTTGGTTCTACCTTCCACAAATGACCTTTATGAGAGCTAATTGAGTCTAGTGACTTCTTGTTAATGGGAAGCACACCAGTATGGGTTTATGAAATAGAGTATTATGAATAGATATCCAGAGGATTACCCATACAACCATATGTAGCAATCACTTGTCTAGAGACCCAACCTGCCAGTGCAAATGCATATTCAGGAAGCAAACCCAGAGGAGTACTCTATATGATTTCAAGATATTTTGTTGTCTTAATCTCCATTTCCTTCAACAAAGTTACTAAGGAATGTTTTCATCATTTTATTTAAATAATATATTTTCATTTTAATAGGTCTTAGTTTATGATGCCTTCAAAGATATATTTTTCTTTATATAACTCATATCTAGGGCTATAAATCAGAAGCAAATTAAAAACAACCTAAATGTATCAAAATTGGTAATGACCTCAATTTATATAAACTTAAAATGATTCTTATTTCTTGGGCAAAATCTAATATGAATATATTTCTTTTCATATGGGGGAAATAATGTAATCAGACTTAGAGAGTAAGTATAATACCTAAAAGATAGTTTGAAGGTTAAGATTTCTCAGTTGATCTCAGAGTGAAATATAGGGTTGTTTAGCAAAATAAACATTTCATATTATCTTTATTTGTGTGGTATAATTTAGAGGATATCACAGACCTATTCATACTAGCTCTAATACTACTTTGAATGATAAACACACTTTTTCCTTTGTGAAAAATGATAAGGGCTTGGAACTGTGCCATTCAATTATCCCATACCACCCAGGGCTCTATCATCACTATCCTGAGATCTGGTCACTCTATGGGTATCAATATTAGCACAGTAAGTGAGCTGATCCAGCCTTACAGGCTAGACACAAGAGATCAGAATGTCCATCCCTTCAATACTTTACCTCTCATTTTTTCCATACTTCTGCAAATAAGCCTCATCCTGGTGGCAAACACAGCCTGCCAGGAATTTGTATCTGAACAGAATTTCCCAAACTGTTAAAGATCCACATTTGACATACCCGGCTTTGATCTCTTGAATATGTCCCCTTCTTTTCTCTGATATTGCCACTACTCTGAGGCAGGCCCTTATTACCTCTCATTGGATTATTACAATAGCCTGTTGCTGGGTCTACTTCCCTCAAGTCTCTCCTTACTCCAATCTATCTTCCATTTGGCCACCAAAATGGTTTTCCTAATATGCAGGCCCTATGATGTCACTTCTATACTCAATAATTTTCAGTTGCTCCTTAACCATCTCGAGAATCAAATATAAAACCTGCCATTGGGAGTTCAAAGCTCTTACTGACCAAAACTCCCCCCCTCCTCCTTTCTTTCCAGTCTTCTTACGGTTTTCTTTCCACATACTCTTCAATTACATTGACCTTTTTACTGTTTCATGAATAAGACATTCTCTCTCAGCTCTGTATGTTTTCTGGCTGTTACCCTTGCCTGGAATGGTCTCTTTCCTCATCACAACCTGTTGGCTTTCCTGGCTTCCTTCAAGTCCCAGTTAAAATCTCATCTTTTATAGGAAGCCTTTATCTACTCCCTATGAGCACAGGAATGATGTGACCAGATTCCTAAAAAAGATTATTTTGGCAGTGGTATGAAGGATAAATTGGGATACTAGATAGAGAGGAGAGGATGAAGACAGAAGACCCTTTTTGGAGATTATTACAATAGTCTATGGCAGGGGCGTTTAACCTTTTTTTTGTTCATGAATTTCTTTTGCAGTCTGTGGAAGCCTATAGAACCCTTATCTGAGTGTTTTTTAATTTTATTTAATTTAATTAATTTAATAAATAATATATGGTTACAAAAGAAATTATACCAAAATATTAAAAAAATTCAAACAAAGCAAATTCACAGACCCCATATTAAGAACCCATCTTCTAGACTCTAAAGGTTGAAAATAAGGGCTGATACTAAGGTGGCAGCAATAGAAATAAAGAGGAAACCCATCTAGATGCCTTAAAGGTGTCTTGCAACTTTAAGTCTGTGACATCCCATATTGTATAAGTGGAATCTATAGATAATTGGAAGTTGAGAATCTAATTGGTAATTGATTAGATATGATGAAGGAAAAAGAAGAGTCAAAGGATTATTAAAACTTGAAACTTAGGATACTGAGTGAAATATGGTACCACTGGCAGAACTAATGAAGTACAAATAGGCTAGTTACTTCCAAGATGGCTAAATATGTTCTTTCCACTAGATTATAAACTATCTGATGAGAAAGACAATTTTCCAAAATTCCTTTGCATTTTACCACCTCTCCAAATCTTGCCATAGAATAAAAGAAATGGAATTATATTCTGTCATTCAAGTAGGAGACCAAAAAAAAAGTAGAACTAAGATGAGAAACTTCCTGGCACTGATTCCAATCTTCCAGCTAATTTTGTTCAGAGAAATTGGGAAGAGTTTTTAGAGTCAAAGGCCTTAGGTTTGAATTCTAGCATTAACACTTGTTCAGTTTCCAATTACATATTTCTGACTCTTTGTGACTCCATTTGGGGTTTTCTTGAAAGAAATACTGGCATGATTTGACATTTTCTTCTCCAGCTCATAAAGTAGATAAGAAAACTGAGGCAAATAGGGTTAAATAACTAGTCCAGTGTCTGAGGTTAGTAAGTGTCTGGGACTGGATTTGAACTCCAGTCTTCCTGACTCTAGGCCTGGCACTCTTATCTATTGCACTACCTATCTGTCTTAGTTCTACTATTTACTACTATGCAAACTTTGCCTTTATTTCTCTGGCCCTGGGTCTCCTCATCTGTAAAATAATATCAAATGCCGCTTTCCCACTAAAATCTTGTGATTCTTTAAATTTGTGGTAATTGAAACTAATAGTAAGAGAGAGAAGAAAGGAGTTTCAGAGTTGTTTAATATTTCTTCAAGAACTGCCTTTAAAAATATATGTTAAGATGAGAAATAGAAAGAGAAAAAAGAAGAGGAATAGAGTTTAGAAAACTTATACCTCAAGTTCAAGTGATATTTTACATTTAGAAAATGTTAATAGATAACATACCCTGAACAATGTGCAAAATATTTTTTAATCTTTTTTTATGTTATCTGTCTTCTGCATTGAGATTGAAAGCTCTTACGAGGCTATTGTCTTGAGGATGATTGGAAGCTGATAACAGACAAAATAGTTATTTCATTGGTATACTTATTCAGAAAATGGAATAACTTGGAAATATCACCACTTTTAGATAGTGTAACTGTCAACATGTTTATCAATAGTTTAAAGTTTCCAAAAATTTCTAATACCCTTCTGCCAGTCAATATAGATAACATCACATTCATCACCATAGCTTTGGTTGTCAGGAATGATGTATTTATTGACTAAATGTAGCGGTAGTTTGAAAAAAAAGCAAAGAGATTTCAACTTTGGAGAAAAGGTAACTACTATTTACAGAAAGATTTTTCAAAGTAGTCTCTTCTTATATGAAAGGAGTATTAGAGTTCTACACATTCATAATCTTATAGGCAAATTTTGGTTTAATTTATTCTCACACAGCTTCAGAAGAGCAGAATACTCAGTTTCATGATACTGAGACCCCCATTAAAAAAGCATAGCTCACTAAAGTACAATAATTCAGTGAAGCCAAATAACAAATAGTTTTACTGAGTTGGACTATGAGTTTAGAAACAAAATTAATTAGAAATATTGTTCATTGGGTTCAAAAGTAGAGAAACTATTTTAAGTTGTTTTTGAATTCCTCCTTTTGAACTCAAGATGTTTTATTTAAAAAGTACTTCCTTGACTTTTAAGTCTTCCCAGCTTTTAAGTCTTCTCTGCTTCTTCCACCAACTGGTAAATAGGTTGCTTTCTGCAAATTGACTTTAACCTATTAGCATTATACTGTGTATCGGTGATGAATTGGTATAGGATATTAAGAAATGTCCATCTTTTCTTTATATGTTTATAAAAAGTTCCAAAGAAAGTTAGACCTTTTTTTGAGGTTTGTGGGGTAAGAAAAAGGGGAACTCTGTGCTTCCTTGGCAAATAAAACTCCACTCTCTGGTAATTCATAGTGTGAAGGTCACTGTGAGTTCTGCTAACCTAATGTTATTACAAGCTCTGGCAGGTTCTACCAAGCTGAAAAGATTGTGAGCATGGATTCATTGACAGATTGTGTATTCTATCTGAGGAGCAACCTAGTTAAATACAAAAAAAACTCTCCTCTAGAAGACTAGTCCTTTGATGATGAAATATTTGGCAACAGAAAGCCAATATTTACAGTCTTGGTAGCTGGTGTTACCCACATACAAAATTCTAACTCATGCTTATCTTTTCATTCATTCAGTCAACAAACAGTTACTGAAGTTTCACTAAGTGCTCTCTCCAAACACAATGCTATGTGATGTGATTCTTGAGAAGGCAGAAAAAACAGTCCTTGCCCTCAGGGAGCATTCCTAAGGACTAGCAGGTGAAATGTCAAGTACAAGAAATGAGTATAAGGGGACAACTAGGTAACTCAGTGTATATAGAGAGTCAGGTCTAGAGTGGGGAGGACCTCAATTCATATCTTGCCTTCAACAGTTCTTAGCTGTGTGTCCCTGGGCAAGGCACTTAACCCCAGTCGCCTTGCTCTTACTGTTTTTCTGCCTTGGAACCGATACTCAGTATTGATTCTAAATCAGAGGGTAAGGATTTTAAAAAATAAATGACCATAATACAAGGCAGAAATAAATAAACGGACATTGAGTAAAGTAAAATAGGTGGGGGAAGTGAAAGGGTGGAGAGAGAGAGAGAGAGAGAGAGAGAGAGAGAGAGAGAGAGAGAGGGCACATAGAATTTTTCATGAAGAAGATAGCATTTTCCAAGAAGAGAAATCAGCAGTGCACACACGCTCACTCACTCACTAATACACACATACACATACACACTCATAAAAAGAAGTAAATTTATCTGGAGTAGAATGTTTTAATGGGAAATAATAGAAGATGATCTTAGAAATTTAGGTTATAGCTAGCTTATGGAGAATCTTGAATGAGAGGCAGAGGAGTTTGGACTTTATCCTGTTAAATGTTGAGGAACCCTTGAAAATTTTGGATGAAGAGAGTGACATAATCAGGTATGTGCCTAAGGAAGATTACTCTTATAGACTGGTATCAGATAGATTTTCAGTGAGAAAGACTGGGAACCAGGAGACCATTTCAGTAGTCTCTAGGCAAATGATAGCAATTCCCAATGAGATCCCAAACTGGTTGTTAACAATGAGAATGGAAATTTAAGGAATAATGGGTGAGAAAATATGTAGGTTAAATCAGAAAGCGTATTAAAGGTAGGGTGGTTAAGGGAGAGGGATATATTAAGAAGGAATCTTAGATGACTGGAGGTCTCAAGTATGAGTGTTCAAGGTCAAACTGTTTGAATAGCTCTATCTTTATTAACTTTTACCAAATGTCCTCCTTGCTTTATTTAATGAAGATCTTCCTTGATTTAGTTGAATATGTAATTTAGCATCTACCACAATTTTCTAACCATTTTTTACCTGCTTCTGTCTTGTCTAGCTGGATAGAATAATCTGCAGAAATGGAAAACTTTGTAAGTTTATTGATGCCACTGACACTTTGAACAAAGCATTACAATGGAATGACAAGTTTCTTTTTTTAATCATCTTTAAAGGCTATAAAGGCTTGTTCACAAGCTAATGAATGATGTACACTTGCAGAAAAACCTTCATTAGATTTTTGTTGGTTCACTAAAGAATTTGATGCATTTGGCATAACCTTTTAATTTTCCAAAGATATGTTGTGTATTTCTCCTTTGATGTTTATGCCCATACAATTAAGCAAACTAAGATACCCATTAGAAATCCAAACTCTGATATTCAACTAACTAAAAAAATTGCTCCCCCCTCCTTTATTTTTTACCCAGGAAACCTTAATTAGTTTAAATTGGACTTTCCGCGCTTTACATTGGTTTTTTAACCTTTAACTATACATGCCACCTAAATCAGGGGAAAATAAATTTGTAATGGCTTTCAAAAGAAACCAGTATGAGGAATTCATACTTATATGTGACATTGCTTTGATGAAGACATTTTATAACGGAACAAGAAAAGCAGAGAGCTCAAAACTAAAGAGATAATAGGAAATGAAGTAGAGAAGTGATTAGCACAGATCAGGAAAGACTGCACAGTTCAAAGAAGCAATGATGAAATTATTAGGAGCTGTTGAGGATGTAATCCATATCTCCTTGTCACATATGTCCTACGTGATTGTACAGTGAACATCCATAGAATGAAATTGGGAAGATAATTAATACCTAATGAAATAAAAAAATTATTAAAGTGTTGTGAAAAATACTGCATACAAAAGACAGGAGTATGTAGATTCTCAGATGGATACATTCAGTTCTACAGTGAAAGTGATCTACTACATGGGGAAAACAGTTGACAATCAGGAGCCTTAATGCCACTTCCTGGTAGGACCTTTCATTAATATTGACCTGTAATTGTAGCTTTTTAGATATTGATATCCTTCTCCATTGATATAGCACCCATCTTAATGAGATACTACATTTCAGCTATTATGACTGGATTTATAATAAATTAGCATCCTCGATCTGTACTCATTTGGGAGAAACCCCCCAAAGAATTTTATCTTGTTTTCTAGAAAGTCCAAATCATTTGTCCAAAAATTTACTGTCCCATCCCACCCTAAAAATATCTTGACTGGAGCATGTTTTCCAATGAATTGAAGATTTTTGCCCTTGAATGAACATTCCTTTAACTCTGAGGACTTTCATTTCCAACACAGGAAACTAAAGTGTTTGTTTCACACAAAGATAGGTTTCCCCTCAGTTCTGCCCAGGAATTGTTCTGATCCTTTGCTTAATTGAAATCTAAGGTCTCTGGAGCACTACTTGTTTACCAGCTCACATTAAATATAGGAAGGGGTAGAGAAAACCACTTAAATACAAGACTACATGTATTTTTTTGAAAATTAACTTTTTAGCCTTTCCTAGACCCCTATTTTTCCTGTATCAGAATATTCAGTATTTTCCACATTAAGATAGAAAGCATAAGACACAAATGATTTTGTTTTGATTAAATATTGAATTTAATAATGTAAAAGCAATGTTTTATGTCCAGACTACAAATAAAAGAGTTGGGATGCAGAAATATAAAATGAGATAAAATTGGCTCATGTAAAAGTATATGTTAAAGATGAAACTTTTCTTTATTTGGACACAAAGAATCTTATCCACTGTTTCTTTTAATCATGTTTCTTGTTTCTAGCATGCAGTATTTATACTTATTTGTAATAAACTGCATTTAAAGGATGAATTTAGATTTTAAAGTGTTTTTTAAGATGTTCTCTTGCTTTAAGCAGCAGGTGTGTTTTTAATCTTTAATAGGTCACCTTCCCAAGTGCAAGCAGGCAAGCTGTTATTGATCAAAGAGGTTTTGTTGGGTAGCTCTCAGATTATTGAGTGACAAACTTTATTGAATTTGACTTAACAGAAGTCAGAAGACAGCTGAAGCATAAGAGCTTGCCCTACCATCAGAGTCATTTGACGACAGCCAGGGAGCAAAGCTCAGAGATGGATACTGAGCTCTTTGCTGGCCCTTGGAGATTAACTGAACAGCCTTCCTACCAATTCCCAAGCCTGTCAGCAGAACCAATTAGATTTTCAACCAGTAGACAAGAAGGGTGGCACTTGGGGACCTTTTTGCTTTAGGTCGAAGGCTTTTCAGACTGCGATGAGATGACATTGATGATGACACATTGAGCATTGGTTGGTTTTAAGACAAGTTAAATTAGCAGTCTTGAAATGATTCCAACTGTCTCCTGACTTCTCACTGTTGCCATATTCAGTGGATCCTGTCAGGAGCAAGTTGATGACTTAATAGTCTTTCTTGAGTGGATTTGAGCACTTTGGCTGTGTGTTTATGTGTAGTTGTCATGCTTAAAATATTCATATGAAGGTTTGAAATATTTATTTGAAGGCGCCTTTGGAAGAGTTCAGCAGTAAGGCTCATTCTCAGTGCTTCTACCTTTTTTTTCTTTTTTTTTTTTTTTTGCTTCTCTAAGCAGTTATTTTGTGCATCTATCTTGTGCTCTATTTGATTTATATTTGATGACATCGTTTCTGATAGTTATTGATAACTCCATGCATTTAAGATGAAGTTAAAGAGCCTGTTTGGCATAGGACTTTCCCCTCACATGTTCTCATATTCAAATCTGATTCTCCAAATTGTTTGGGAACCATTTTCTTCCTGTACCTGGAATGCACTCCCTCATCATCTCTTCCTTTCAGAATCCTTATCTTCCTTCAGGGCTCAGTTCAGGGGCTACCTCTTCTGTGAAGCTTGGTTTCCCCTTCCACCCACCCACCAGTAATATCCTTTGTTTCGCCAAATTGCCTTGCATTTTTATAAAATCTGTGTAACACTCCCTCCCCTATGGCACACTCACCTACACATCTCAGTAAAATGTAAGTTCTCTGAGGCCCTAGCATCTAGCACTGTGCTTGGTACATAGGTAATTAAATGTTTATTGAGTTAAATTTAATGTTTCATTAGGCAAGTTTTGTTGCTGAATTTTGTTCTGTAATAAGTCTCCTCCTTCTCCCAATTAAAATGTAAATACCTTGACACTGGTTTTCAGAGGTTTCAGTTGTTTTTTAATTTTGTTTGTGTATTCTTAGCACCTAACACAGTATATTGAGAATGGACAGGTGATTAATAAGTAATAGATTGACCAAATCAATTTGTCCTTTTCTTTTAAGAAATAAACAAGTTAAGCTGATTATCAGCAAAACTATTCCCTCTAAATTTGCTTTCAGTTTTCATTGTCTATATCTTGCATGTACATATTATTTGCATGCTGTCTCCTTCACTAGAATGTAAGCTTCTTGAGAGGATGCATTGTGTTTTTTACTTTCTTTATTTAGCACAGTGCCTGGCACATATTAGTCACAATAAATAAAAGCTTGTTATCTGTCAGAAAAAGAGAAATAAACAAGGTAATGGAAGTATAGATAAAATCTAGAAGAAATGAAAATTGTCTTTTGAGAGTAGGACATAATTATCATTGAGAAGTTTCCTTTTTTAACTTTTGATTGTTTTATTATTTATTCTGAACATAAAACCAAAAAAAGGCTTTCTATACACACAATAGAACACATTAAAAAGAGTTTATACAAAACTATGAATGTCCATTTTATAATCTGCTTTTTTATTATAACATAAATTCTACATGCTACTTTCACAATTGTTTTGCTTACCTTATATATTTCTGACCTTTTTTTTTGTTGTCTTCTGTACATTTGAAAAAGTGTTACAGTGATCTTCATCCCTATCTCCCTTATAACCCATAAATCATGAGAAAGAATTGTTACAATAAATATGGTCAGTTTAAATGAATCTTAACAGTGGTTGTATCCAAAAATGTATTTATCTTACCATCCATTTTTTTTATCAGAAGGTGGGAAGTCACAGACCCTCTGGAGACTTAGTCATTGCTTTGATTAAACTTCTTAAATCTTTAAAAGATATTTTTCTTTACAATGTTGTCATTGTATAAATTGGTTCCCTGGTTCCATTTGTTATGTTTAGTCAGTCCAACCTACCTAGGATCCTCAGAAATTTTCTGTCATTTTTTAAAAGTGACAAAATATTTCATTATGTTCACATTCCACAATTTGTTAGGCTTATCTCCAATTGTCTAAGAGACAATCTAAGGCAACCCCTCAGATTCTAGTTCTTACTTTTCTTTTCCTTCCCCTTTAAAAAATTCCCTTTCAGCATCAGAGTTTTGTTTCCTTTGTTATTGTTCCATCCCCACTGTCATCCTCCATCTTTACTCTCTTCATTATCTCTACTTGGTTAACTTGTTGAGTTTGGTGTATATACCAAACTTTGTGGTGTGTGTGTGTGTGTGTGTGTGTGTGTGTGTGTGTGTGTGTTCAACTCTTGGTCAATTTCAGTTCTTTGTTTATTTAGAATATTTTTCCATGGTTACATGATTCATGTTCTCTCCCTCCCCACTCCCAGAGCTGACAAGCAATTCCACTGGGTTATGCATGTATTATTGCTCAAAACCTATTTCTATATTATTCATATTTGTAATAGAGTGATCTTTTAACAGCAAAACCCCCAATCATATACCCATAGAACCATGTGATAAATCGTATATTTTTCTTTTGCATTTCTACTCCCACAGTTTTTCCTCTGGATGTGGATAGTGTTCTTTCTCATAAGTCCCTCAGGATAGTCGCATCACTACTAGTAGCAAAGTCCATTACATTCAATCATTCCAGAATGTATCAGTTTCTGTGTATAATGTTCTCCTGGTTCTGCTCATTTCACTCTGCATCAGTTTTTGCAATCCTTCCAGTTCATTACCATTATATACCACAATTTGTTTAGCCATTCCCCAATCGATGAATACCTCCTCCTTTTCCAGTTTTTTGCCACCACCAAAAGTGCAGCTATGAATATTTATGTACAAATATTTTTCATTATTATCTCTTTGGGATTCAAACCCAGTAGTGATATAGTTGGATCAAAGGGCATGCAGTCTTTTAAAGCCCTTTGGGCATAATTCCAATAAATTTTAGTTCTGAATGACATTCATCTGATACTTCCTACACCCCTTCTGCCATGTTAATATATTCTTCTGATGTATTTTGAAAAATAACAAATTCAGTCTCTTTCTTCCTCCTTTCTACACTAGTGTATTCTTCCTTTTATCATCTCTTCTCTTTCCTCACTTTAAACTCACAAAAGAGAACCAATCTCCCCCTAGGACCTTAGCTTTTTCCTATTTAATTCAATTGATATCCTTTGAAAATGTTAAGCTTCTTCTAATTGATTAAATAATTTCATTTTCCCTGGACTCAATTTTATATTCCAGAGTTCCTGCTCAGTTCAGATCTTTTCATCAGAAATGCTTTAAAGTCTGTCTACTACAAAAGGTCTTTTAAAAATTATTATTATGCTCAGCTTTTCAGATTAGGTTCTTCTTGGTAAGCCTTTATCTTTTGTCTTTTAGAATATTGTATTCCAAAATTTTCTCTCATTTTGAGTAGTTGCTGCCAGATCTTGTATTATCCTTAATGTGGTCCCATCATACAACTCCTTCTTTCTGGATATTTTTAGTATCTTTTTAAATATAGGAGCTCTGGATTTAGGCTATACCATTCTTTGGATTTTCCTTTTGAGGTTCCTTTTAGGATGTGCTTGGTGTAGAACTGTTTTGTCTTTACTTTGTTCTCTCACCCTAATAGAACTGCATAGTTTTAATTAATGATTTCTTAAAATTCAGATTTTTTCTTTTAATCATTTTTTAAGGAGTTCAAAGTTTCTTAAATTCTTTCTCCTTGACTTTTTTTTCTAGGTCAGTTTTTAAAATATCAAAATATCTTACATTTTCTTCTATTCTAACTTTTGATGGTTTTTTTTTTAATATTTCTTGTTATCTTGTGGAGACTTTAATTTTTGTTTGGTCTAGTCTAGTTTTTAAAGCTTCCATTTGGGGGATAAGCTTTACTATTTTATCTTCTAAACTATTCTGTTACTTTTTTCTTGATATTTTATTACATTTTTATTTTTTGCTGCCTTTCTTCTACATAGTCATAAAGTCCTTATAGAATTTTTCCCCTTTAAGCCTCTGATTATTGCTGTTATAATATAATATCATGCATAACACATATGGTATAATTGGTCAGGGTTATCTTTGATTCACTTCTCTCCAGTGTCAGTTTCTGAAATGGGACTTTTTTCTTTTGGGTAGGCTAGTCATCCTTGTTTGATTTCACTTCATTTTTTGAGTTCTTATACTGACCCCTATTAGGACCTACTAGACTTTGAGATTTAGAGCACTCAATCTTCAGGGGCATTTGAGACCAGAATGCTATAGACCCCATAGGGGCTTGTGCTTGTGCTGTCCTGATCTGAGTGCTATGGCATTGTAGCACTAGACTAGTTGATACCAGTCCCTCTGTTCTTGTTTTCCTTTAGTCATGAAGCTTTGCAGGCTACATCTTTACATTGTCATCTGGCCTTTATACTCTCACTTTGCTTGAATGACCCTCTTTACTGTTGCCCATGAGCTTCTGGCTGACTGTGCAGTTCTGGGGCCTAAGAGACAAATTGGAGTTCATCATTGGATTTCTTGATCATTATCTGTCTGGCATAAATTTCAAAATTTTGCTGGGGGAACTATATGGGAGCTTGGTGTCCTGACCTCCATTCAGGAAGCCATTTTGTTCAGAAGTCCCTTTTTTTTTGTACTTTGAAAAAAGTTATGAGACAGTAGGAAGAACATTGAATTTGAGATAAGAAGACTTGGGTTTTAATTCTGGCTTTGCTGCTGGCTACCTAAGTGACTAATAGTGAACTCTTTACCTATTGGTCCCAATTTCCTTAGTGTGAAATGAGGATTAGGTAATTTTGTGCATCCCTTTCAATTTCACAAATACCTATTCAAAGATATTAAAAGACTCATGTCCAATTTGGTGTCTTCATAGTAAATGCAGATGTCAAAGTTTTTACAGATGTATATAAATGAAAGTGCAGTTAAAGTATGTGTATTTATTAATGTCACCGGGCATAGATATCATTTGCAGTAGTTTGTGATTTAGTACATAGATCCCTGTGGAATATCTGTGTTCTACAATATTTTTTTTAAAGATTTGATTTTATATATGCACATACAAATGTTTCTGGCATATAATTTCAGCATTTGTTAGAATTTATCAGTCCTTTCAGGCCAATAGAATGTTATTTAATAAATTGGAGTTAATGTTTCCTAACTGACAACCTTAGAAGTCTACAAGAGTTAAGTTTCTTTAAGAACCTGATTTACAAATAGGGAGTAACATCTTAGGTTTATAAACTTAGTGTTGCATTTAGACACCTGAGACCATTTTTTATGTATGCACATTGTTCTTGAATCCTTAATCATCCAGGTACCCACTGTAATTTAAAGTAAACAGATCCTTCAAGAGCATATCAAGTTTTCTAAGAGATACATGTAATTCATTTTTATTGTAACCTGGTCTGGCCGTGAACCAACCACATGGGAATAAGGGTGTGCTACAATTATTCCCAGAGGCTTCTTTTTTAGTTCATTGTTAATTTGCTGAGAAACCTTGAATAAATCTGATAGTAAGGCCCGACTTAAGTTTTTTCATCCAGTCTGTACCTCTTAACTCTGTGAATACTGAAGATTTAATTTTTTATGGGCAATAAAAGGTTGCCTTATTAACTAATACTAATAACTTTTTTAACTACCAGAACAGATTTTGTTTCTTAATCAATAAACATTTTTAGTGCCTACTGTGAGCCAAGTACTGTGCTAGTCTCTGAGGATACAAAAACAAAAAATGAAATAATCCCTATTTGTATATATAGGTACAACGAATAAATATTAAAAAATATTGATAGAAATAGCTGAATACAAGGTCATTTGGGGAAAATGGTACTAGCAGGTTAGAGGATTAAAAAAGGCTTCATTTACAGTGAGATATTTAGGTTTTTTTCTTGAAGGAAGAGACAGTGAGGCAGAGGTGAGAAATGAGTTCTTTCCAGGCATGTAGGATGGCCACTGCAGAGTCATGGAAAGGGGACATGTCTGAGGAACAAAAACAAGTCCAGGCTGACTAGGTCAGAGATTGTGGCATGTGGAGTAATGTCTATTGAAAATGGGAAGTATGAGGTTTATATTTCTTCCTAAAGGCAATAGAGAGCCGTCGAAGTTGACTGTGTATGGGAATGACACAGTCAGATCTAGGCTTAAAGAGAATTTGGCCACAATATGGAAGATGGACTATAGTAGGGAGAAACTTGAGGCAAAGCAACCACTTAGGAGCCGTAGGATAACAATGCAAGAGATAAGGAGGGTCTGAACTAAGGGGGCTCACTTTGTGAGCAGAGAGCAGGAGTTAATATAGAGGTAGAAATGGTGAAGTTTGGCCACTGGTTAGATACATAGACTGAAAGAGAATAAGGAATCAAAAATGCTGCTGAAGTAGTAGGTAGATGGTATTGGACATCTCACATGCTACTGCCACCTCCTGGATGGTAGCTAGCTGTGTCAGCTAGGAGCAAAGACATCCAAAGTTTAGACCAACCATTAGGAACTACAAGATTTGCAAGAATTGGGGGGGACAACCATGGGGGTAGCTAAAAATTACATACTCTAGAGCAGTGGTTCCCAAACTTTTTTGGCCTACCGCCCCCTTTCCAGAAAAAAATATTACTTAGTCCCCTGGAAATTATTTTTTTTTATTTTAATAGCAATTAATAGGAAAGATAAATGCACCTGTGGCCATCACCGCCTCCTTGGATCGCTGCAGCACTCACCAGGGGGTGGTAGCGCCCACTTTGGGAATCACTGCTCTAGAGTCTATCTAGACTGTCTCTGAACAAATACTAAAATTATGCTAGCATCATACTTTTTTTGTTCAATAGTTTTGGTCAAGTCTGACTAGCGCTAGATGGTACGATAGATAAAGCACTAGGCTTGGAGTCAGGAAAACTCACCTTCCTGAGTTCAAATCTAGCCTCAGATACTTTCTAGCTGAGTGACCCTGAGCAAGTCACTTAATCCTGTTTGCCTCGATTTCCTTATCTGGAGAATGAGCCGAAGAAGGAAATGGGAAAACATTTAAGTATCTTTGCCAAGAAAATTCCAAATGGGATCACAAAGAGTCAGACATAACTGAAAACAACAACAAATTGGTTACTTCCCAAACTTGCACACTGGTATTATTTTCAGTTTGGATCCACAGAAGACAGCTATTACTTTTAGATTTGTAGGATAAGTATATTAGTCTCTTGTACTCTATTGTTCATAAGCCCCTACCATTGTGTTTCCCATTAGCAATCAATAGGGACAATTAGCTCTTAATGAATTATTTAATATGATGGCATTGTAAGAAAAATAGCTAAAAACATTCCTCCCATAACCAGGGGCATACTGTTCCACCAATACACAAAGAATCCAAGAAAAGACTGAATTTAAAATTAGAAGACAGTGGTAGCAGGGCACATGATAACACTTGTAGCAAAAGCACCCACATTTTCTTATAATGCAAGATTTGGAAATCTTTTATCTTTTTAATGGATTCTACGGAAACTCCCTTTGGTTGCAGCTTTCATTCTTAGTATGTTTCTCATCTGAATTCCTAGAGTCTATTCCGTTCCATAGCCAGATCTTTTCTCTGCTGCCTTTAGTCTCATGCCTTGAAACTGCTTCCTACTTCAAGTAATTGTCTGTACCCTCTGCTCCTTCAGTCTTATCTCTCTTAACCTGCTAGATGAGATAGCCCCCTCTGGACAAGTAACTTCTAGATATTTTGGCTGACTTGGGGAAGAGAGAGATATCCTCTCTGGCAGGAATAAATTTTTTTATTCAATCAATGTCACTGTTTCCTTCTGACTCACTCGTGACTTATTTATATACCTCATAAAGATGTGGCCTAAATTTAAAGTTAATTTAATATCTTGTTATTACATTGACTAAATCCCATGATTATACCAACTGAGGGTGAGAGGATCACATCATCATAATACATATATGTAAAACAAATGTATACATATTAAATACAGAATACATAAGTGATCATTAATATAAGATAACGGGAGAGGCTACTAAGAGTTGGAAGAATCAAGAAAGACTTCCTATGGAAGATATTCTTTAAGTTGCTCTTGAAAGAAGTAAGGGATTTGTTAGGGAAGAGATGAGAAGGAATTGTATTACAGGCATATGCTACAGGAAAGTGATATTTAAAAAGGCTGGGGAAAAATAAATCCATTCCAAGTAGTGAAGGGCTTTAAAAGCCAGGCAGAGAAATATGTGTGTATGTATGTGTATGTTCATATATGTATACACATATATATTCCTAAAGGCAAAAGGAAGCCATTGGACTCTTTTGAGACTGGTGTCTGCAGCTTTATCATCTGTAAAATGCAGATGACAGTATCTCTAGTACTTCTCTCAGCTTTTTTTAAAAATGAAGATTAGATAAGATAATATGTATAAAGAGTTTTACAAACTTTAAAATATTATGTCATTGTTAATTGCCGTTATAATGATCACTATTATCTCATTCTTCTCATCTTTTTTATGGGATTCCCAAAGGGATGGCCTCAAGATGAGTTGATTTTCTATTATTTATATATTGTACAATCGGATAAAATGGCTTCTTTTTATCATTAAAGTGTTGGGATATAACCACATCTTCTTTAGACTCACTGAAAGCATATTTGGGACAATTCTAGTGCCAGACAGAATGACAAAGATGACATATTCCTTGTCATCATCTTACATGGTTTTAATTTATTCTTCTAAGTTCCTGTGTTTTAAAAGATTTTCATTCATTCATTCCATGTAGTTTGGAGATTGAGTATTAGTATGTTGACATCTAATAAAAACATTGTTCTTAAATTTTATGGATTAATGTTAAGTCTGAATGGTTTAGAGCAACAATTCTAATTGTAATGAGTTTCTCTTTCCATTTCGGTTTATTTGCTGAAAGGACAAGGATATTTTTGTTTGGCAGAGTGTATGTATGTGATACAGAGATCAGTTATCTGTTAGTTTATAAAGGAAAACAAACTTTCAATATAATTTTAGCAATCTGAATGTGTCTTTCACAGTATCTGTTAGACTTTTAACTTTTTCAACCTGTAATTTCAACCACTTGCTTGCACAATTCGCATCAATCAATTAATCTGGGCTCCTTAAGAGTAACCTGTCTATTATTTCTAATGGCAGGAACCTAATTTTCAATCATAAACTCCCTTATGTCTATAAACAAATCCGCACAACTTAGCCATTTGTTTGATGTTTACACTTATCTACCTTACTTTATTCCTTATTACAAGTATTAGTATGATGACATCTATTAATGCTTCTTTGGCATCATATTCTTGGTTCATTTCATGTGCATATATGGATCTTAGCCATTTCTTAGGCTCTCTATGGAATTAAATGAATTCTGATTACATTCAAGAAATCTGGTGATATAAAACTTCTCACCTTTTATTAAGAGAGGTCTGTTTGTTTCAAAAGTTTTCGTGTATGTACATTTTTAAACCAATTTATTGTGTGCTCTGAGGACATCTATTCTCTTCCTACTTTTTGATGGTGAAATGTCAATCTTTCTCTATTTGCCTTGAGATGATAATCTGTTTTGTTAACATTGTACAGGTTTTTGTTTGGACATCTAGATCCATTGCCATCCAATTTATCATGCCAAAAGTATATGTTGACTAGCATTGTGTAGGTGTTAATTTCTCTGAATGTGTTCTTCCCATTAAGTTTTGATTTCAGGTTGCCAATCAGTCTCTTAAAATATGCAGAATTGGCTTTATCCTTGACAAACTTATACTTGATGTTTCTTGCCTGGAGGAAGCCAAGAGTTTTATACATATTTCCTTCATCTTCTGGTTCATATTGGCCTCTAGATACAACTTCAAGGCTTTCTCTCTATTTTTCAATAACACATTAAAAATATTACCCTCAGTGGGTACAAATGGCATTTTGGTGTCATTAGAGAAAGTTTCCATAAGATGAAGTAGCTTTTTAATGTACTTTTCAGTGGATCCATTTGAAGTATACATACATGTGCATTAATTGATTAATACAGTGTTGCGGTATGACTCCCATTTTGTCTTGAAAATATTCTGTTCAGTCCTATTCAGCAGCAATAATAGAAGATAGGCAAGACAGAACCATAACAGATTGGTCTGCTATGGTTATTATTTTTGCCATATATCACATTGGCTGGGGTGTTGATCCAATTGGTTATTTTGGCCAACATGTCAAAGTCTTTGCCAAGACTTCACAGGTAACAGTCATTTCTGGGTACATAGAGATGCATTTGTATATAACCTTTCCTAATATAATCTTACTTAACCAATATCCCTCCTTCATAATACTGATGATAAATTGATTTAGAGCATTTATTATTGTTATTTTTTTTACTTCTGTCCCTTTCATTTATTTGAATGACCATCACTACCACATTCTCATCACTCCTTGCCTCTAATTTAGTCCTGCTTTCAGGCTTCCCTTCTGCAATTCATCCTGTAAGCCACAGCCAAAATAATTTTCTTTAGAAATGAGTCTGGACGTTTCATTCTCTCACCCAAAAATGGTTACCTATTACTTTTAGGCTAAACTACATATTTCTCAACCTTGAATTTAAGTACCTCTACAATATAGTTTCTACATCCCTAGCATTATTTTCTACTCTTCTCCTTCATTTACTCCACTTTTCACCCAAACTGGACCATTAGCTTCTGCATAAATGGGACATTCTATGTTCCATCTCTTCATATACCTTCAAGTTCTATGACCTCAAATATAGTTCTCCTTATCTTTGCTTGTCCTTGGCTTCTTTGAGAATTAGCTCAGATGCCATCTCCTCTTAAACCTTCTATCATTCTTCCCCTCAGTTGTTAGTACTGTCTTTATATTCAGTTTACCATGTATTATAACTACTTCAGTGCATGTTGTATGCATGTTGGAGGATTTAAGCTTCTTGAAGGCAGGCACAGTTTTTGTTTTTGTGGGGTTTTTTCCCTAGCATAGTGTCTGGCATGTAGTAGGCATTCATCTTATAAAATTAAATATTTGTTGAATCAAGTTGGAGAGAATTGCATTCACCTTTCCCAATGTAATATGGCTTTCATTTTCCGTGATTTAAATTTTTTTTTTCTTAACAGACCTTAAATATCTGTTGTGTGATGCAGTTTCTTATGTTGTAGTTACTTTTGTACCAGGGTCCCTCATGGAAAGGAAAACAACTTTAAAAAGATGTTTATCAATGTAGTGATCAATCATGACCTTCCAAAGACCTATGAAACATACCTCTCACTTCTTTGCAGAGAAGTGGTGGACTAAAAAGGCTGGATGAAACATGCATTTCTGACATAATGAATGTTATGATTTGTTTTGATTAACTACACTAATTTCTTTATACTTATTTGTGACCTAAATATCGGGTTTTATAGGGCACATTCTAGCCCTGGAACATTTGTTTGAATATTGCAACCCACCCATCACAAATCTAGCTGATAGAGGAAAGAATCAAACTGAAAAAATAAAAGATTTGTAGGATTTGGAAATTATCAAGAAGACCAGAGATGGGTATTTTGGGATTATATATTTGGAAGGAAAAGGGCTCAGGAAGAAAGGAACATATTAAGAGGAGGAAAGGTTAAGTTAGATATCCAGACAAGGTGTTAAGGAAATGAGAAATTGGTAGGGAAGTGAGAAAAGAATTCCCATAATAGCTTTAAAAAACTTTTCTTTCTTACTAACAACTCTCAGACAGAAAGGCAAGGACTAGGTAAACAGGATTAAGTGACTTGCCCTGGGTCATACAGCTAGGAAATGTATGCGGTCAGATTTAAATTTGTCCATAATATCTTAAGATCTTGGATTTAAAGTTAGAAAGGACCTTGGAGGTAATTCAAACCAACTCTCTTGTTTTAAGAGATGAAGAAACTTGGACCTAAAGAGGGGAAACTTGGCCACCCCACAGACAGCCCATTCTTTAAGTAGCCTTCTTGATAAAGAGATCCAGTTCTGATAGTGATTTGTTCTCAATAGTAGTAATTTATTAGTAAATGCTACATCTACAGCTGATTGTAATTATATAGAATAATGCCAAAGTGAGCAGGAGAAGAAAATGGCAAACCACTCTAGTATCTTTGCCAAGAAAACCCTAAGTGGGGTCAGAAAGATGAAAAATGACTAAACAACACCACATATACTTATTTGATACCTTTCTTTGGTAGTGAGGTATTTGTAATGGTAAGCAGAAGCATTAAAGCATAGTAACTGAATAAATATTTATTAAAAACCTAATATGTGCAAAATAGCTGGAGTAGGCACTGAGTAGGCACCTCAGTTTCTTCCCATAAGATGTTTATATTCTATCTAAGGGGAAAACATAATTATACATATATTATATGCATATATACATATTTACATGTATGTACAGAGACAAGAGATTGAGTCTCATCTGTGAGGAACTACAAGGTCAATTCAGCTAAATCAGAGTGTGTGAAAAGGATGCATATACACACATACATATATACATATATAAAAGCTGGTTAGGAGCAGATTACAAAAGCTTTAAAATGCCAAATAGATGATTTTATATTTGACCCAAGACGTATTTGGGAGCCATGAGAATTTGTTGAGTAGGGGAGTGGTGAGGTCAATTCTGCCTTTTAGAAATATCACTTTGGCAGCTCTATTGGTGTAGGATGAATTGGAGAGAGGAGGGTATCAATTAAATTAAGAAGCTATTTGTGAGTTAGGAGTTAAAGATAGATGTGAGAGAAACTGAATAAAAAAATGTGTATTTCTAGGATTAGGAAGTTTATATTCTTGTCCTGGCTGCAACTTCCTAGCAGTGTGCCTTTATATACTCCAACTAATCTTTTTTAGTCTTATATTCCTTGTTTTTAAATGACAGACAGCTACAATAGCAAATACCTGGTCTGCCTAACCTAACTAGGTTTGGGAAAGAGATCAAATAAAGGAACATATCTTGAAAGAGCTTTAGGAAATACAATACACTTTACAAATACTCTAGTTAAGCAGTTGATAAATGTATGGATCTATTTCCAATTAGATTTTTCAACTGCTTCCAGATTTTCAGTATTTTGCAGAGATTTCTTTAAATTTTTCTTCTTCTCCCTCCCTTTCTAGCACTCAGGATGGGGTTCTAGAGATTTGGGAAATATCACCCGACTCTGAGATGGAGTATCTGTCTCTTCAAGGATTTTACAAGAATACAGGTAGTATTCTGCCCCCAAAGAAATCTAAAAGGCCATCTGTGCTACGATTGTAGTCATTATGGCAGTTTAAAAGCATGATGAAAGAAACTGAAGCTATTTCATTGCAGCATGTAGAATTACTTAGCAATCCCACAGGCTACTTGTCTGCTTTATCTGAAAACTCTCCTAGGAAAAGACCAGGCAAAAGGTGAGTTGCTGCCCCTAGTGTTGTGTTCCTTCTAATTTTCCACCCATCAACTATGTGTTATCTTTCAGAGGGAGTCAGCATCTCTTAAGAAAAAAGGAAATCCTTCTCCAAAATAAAAGTTTAGAGCAGGTGTACTTAACTTTGGGGAGTGTTATCTGGGAAAGCCTGTCAACCTCTTCTATACAGGACAACAAAGGAAACAAAGGTTATCGAAAATAAAAATGTTTTTTCCCCCATCTAAGTTTACTGGCTCTTTGAAATATACCTTCACACATGATGGAGGTCCATAGGCCCCAAGTTAAGGGCCCCTGACTTAGAGATCAAGAATTCAAGGTTATTAATAGGTTTTCTTTTGGAAAAAATTCTGTAGTATCCTTAGAAGGCTTTATAAAAGTTAGCTCTTTTATGGTAGAAGGCCTCCCTGAAAGGAACACAGTTTGGTCTTCATAGACCAGTAGTGGGCACATTGCTCCCTCCAAGATAAAAATCTGATTAATTGCACATGACATTCAATGACCTTTGCCTGATTTAACACTTCTGATCAGCAACTGAAGCCTGTAACAGCCAATTGTGCCTCTTGGTTAGGAATGACTTACAATACCTGGCAGGCAGGCAGAAGAGATGCATCTGTAGCCAGTGGCAAAAGCCAAGCCTTTAAATGGAAGATTGCCTCATCTCCAGATTAGGTTGAACCACATAAATTAGTTCTTTTATGGTTCACTTAACAACAGGTACATTTTTTTCCCTTGAATTGTGCATAAACTTTATTTTTAAAGGCTTTTTGATATATAGTAAATGACATGAAAGAAAAGCCAGCAAGATATATTCTTTAGTATTTAGTTCGGAAAACATTTTGGGATTCTTCTGAAATGGATAGATTTTGTGGCCAGAGTTTTGGAATTTTAACATAGACTAATCACTGAGGTGATTGCACTATAGAAGAGATAATTGAATTAATTTTGGGTATTTAATGAATCGCCATATGATTTATCAGACCTGTGAATTGATGCCAATTATTGAGAGAAAAAAAATTTGATCCTCTGTTCCATGGGCATATAAATCACAACTGTCTTTCAGGCTTCCCGCCTGAATAAGATGCTATCCCATTGGATTGTGGCATAAAATTCATTAGCATAATGCTCTCAACACTGAGATTAGGTCTATTTGGGCTAGACACTAATGGCCCCTTAAAGGTATTTATCTAGTTTGGTATATGTGCCAGATCAGTTAGAAAAATGTAAACACAGCTCTCACATTTGTCAACTCTGAATCATCTGCATGGGAATTACTCACTTTGCAGATTATCCACAGTAGCAACTCAAAGCCAGGTTGGTTTATCCCTGTGTACCTATGTGCTCTCTGGTGCACCATCAGATGGTGGGAGTGCAAAAAATCCAAATTCTATTAATTGTTTAAGAAAAATATATACTAAAGGCAAACCTGCTTAGGAAAAATATGATATAATGCATTTCTATTCAATTTTTCATTATCAAATGTTTTACATTACTTAGACCATTCCATGGGTCCCTTTAAGCAGTGTAGGTAATCAAATGTTGCTTCCAATATGGATTTCTTTCTCTGCTGTAAATAATTATTTTATTCTATATATGTACTCATTCCATTCATGTTTAAAAATTAGACTCTCCTTGTGTAACATGCTATCCCACAATATAATACTTGGTTTCTGAACATGCACTTTAAGAAACAGACAATTTAAAAGTCATTTTACTATTGATGTGTCATCAAACTGGAATATGACTATCAATAATATGACTTTTGGTAAAATGGAATGTAAACGGTGCTTTAAATAGAATCATCGTAAATGGAGTTAACAGTGGTTCTTAATATTGTAAAAATACCATTTGTAACCACCTAATACAAAGAAACAGCTCCTATGATTTTTTTCTTTTTATTTGATTCTTATTTTGAAAGGTGCCATTTTGAGTACCTGAAAGTCTGAATTCTTCTGCCTATTCAGCTTGTGGGTACAAAGAAATATCAGAAAGATCACAGAATGGGTTCATTTAGCTCAGTATTTTTCCTAGTTGTGGCACCAGCAAATATTGTATGGACAAGCTTGGTGCATCATGTCAGACTTAAAAGTTTGAATATGTTACCTAGCTTCCTTTAGGAACTAAGTTTATCATCCATGAAATTCTAAACCCACTTTTAATTTTTATTTATTTTTTCTGGGTTATACATGAATTATCACGTAAAACATATCTCCATATTATTCATTTTTGCAAGTGAATAATCTTATTAAACCAAAACCTCAAATCATATGCCCAAATAAACAAATGAAAATCATATGTTTTCATCTGCATTTCTACTCCAATAGTTCTTTCTCTGGAGGTGGTTAGCATTCTTTTTCATAAGTCCCTCAAAATTGTCCTGGATGATTATATTGCTATTAGAAGCAAAATCTATCATATTTGATCATTCCATAGTATTGCAGTTACTGTGTATAATGTTCTCCTGGTTCTTCTTATTTCACTCTGCATCAGTTCACATCGATCTTTCCAGCTCTTTCTGACATCATCCTGTTCATCATTCCTTATAGCATGATTGTATTCCATATCCATCATATCCACAATTTGTTCAGCCGTTCCTAAATTGAGATATGTTCCTTTAGTTCCCAATTCTTTGTCATTGTAAAAAGCTCAGCTATGAATATTTTTGTCCAAATAGGTCCTTCCCCATTAAAAAAAATCTCTTTGGGGTACAGACCTAGTACCCACTTTGAATTTTAATCCTGTTGCAGCATGCACTATTGGAAGAAGTATACTCAGTGATAAGATAACTCCAAGGATTTCCAAATCTGGATAAATGTGTGATGCATAGAATACTAGGATTCTTAAACTGGGTTGTGTGAATTTTCTTTAATGCATCAATAGTTTTCAAAATAATTGGCTTCCTTTGTAATCCTATGTCTTTTATTTCAAAACATTATTTGGGGGAATTCATAGCTTGCACTAGACTTGTAAAGGGTCCAACGTACAAAAAAAGGTTAAGAACCCTTGCCACAGGCAGAAATAGAGAAGCCGGAAGGAGAAATAGACTGGGGAGGAAATAAGAGAAATACATTTAGGTTTGGGTATGTTCCATTTGAGCTTTCATCAGGGAGTCCAGGTTGGAATATTCATTAGCTTAGCAGGGCAAATAAGGAGAGTAAAAAATGAGGGGAAAGTATTAAATTATTTCTAAGAATAATGGATACAGAAACAAGTAGGAGGAAATAGGTCCATTTGATGGGGGCAACAAAGTGCCATTTGAATGATCTCAGGTGGCAGTTCCAAGTTGTGTGTCCGCCTGACCTTCCATTCTCCCTGAAGCTGAAAAGTGGACAGACTTTTCCTAAGCATTCATTAGAATACCGAGGACTGTGAGATCTAGGTGTTTGAAAAAAGAGTTGGTCGTCAAGAAGCATTCCTTCTGCTTCCTTGCATTTTGCCTCGGTGATTACGTGCATGACTTTGTGAAAGTCATTTTGACCTTTCCTCATAAAGTTATTGTTTGCGGAATATGCTTGCCATCACTGGGGTATTGGGTGTTGGTAAGTGAATTGCCCTATATAAATTACTCTAAAGGTAAGCTTTCACCGTCTCTATTGCCGTTGCCCTCTCTCCATTCTAGCCTATCCAAACTGCTGCCTCCATGAATAATATACTGCACTTTCCTGCCCAGACTATTTGTTCTTTACATCTAAAATGGTCTCTCTTGCTTCCTATATCTGCTTATCCACCTGTGACATTCTACTTGTCCTTCAAAGCCCAAATGAAACACTACTACCATAAAGCCTTCTTTGCATCTTTCAGGTAGAAATGTTCTTGCTCAGGCTGATGAACTCTGAGTGTAAGTTGAAGTATCATTTTTAAATTTATTTTTCTTGCTTTTTTGCAAAATGGCTAATATGGAAATACCGCATAGTTCCACATATGTTGATATTATATTGCTTGCCTTCTCAATTGGTGGGGGAGGAACTAGTGAGAAAATTTGGAATTCAAAATTTTTTTAAAGAATGTTAAAAATAAATCAACTTTCAAACCCCCAAAATCTTAGGTACCACACACATACACAAGAAAATATTGTCTCCATCTGTCATTCATGTATCTATTGTTTAGGCAGTTCACACCTAAGTTTTAAAAATATTTATCTGTGGTTATATATAATTATCCCTACTAGATCATACTCTTTTTGAGAGTAGGGATCATCTTTTATTCTTCTTTGTCTCTATCTTCATATCTACCACAGTGCATTGCAAATACCGAGTATTTATATTAATAAGAATTGTATCCATGTATGAGTGAAGGAATGAATGACACCAGAAAGGAAAATTTTTTAGACCTATGACTCAATTACTTTCATTCTGGAGTGATATCTCCAAAGCACCAGGACATCATCAGATAATAGACTTCATCTAGTACACTTAATGAATAGTTTTCTTTGCCTGAGTAAATAGATTATTGCTTATGGCTAACCATTATCCTAACAGGGAGAAAAGGCATGTATTAATTATCTGCTATGTTGATGATACTGTTATAGGTCCACCAAGCTATAAAGGGAGAAGACAATAGTGTATTTCAAGGACTATACAATGTAAATGGGCAGAGGAGACATACTGGCAGACCAATTCACAGGATTCTGTGATCATGAAAGCATAGTATTATATTCCTGCATTATTTTACCTTTCATTTATTTAAAATAGTTAGGCTTTTCAAGTTATTTTATAAGAGGATGATGAAGGTTCACAGTCCTGGAATTTAGCCCATTTAGCATCTTTCTAAAAAAGTCAAAATGGAAATCATTTGTGCCAACTAATGAATAAGTACTGATTGACCACAACTTCCTCAGCACCACTGTTCTGGACTCTGTGAAGGTAAAACAAAACAAAAAAAAAAGATCTATCACTGTCCTCAAGGGGTTTGCAATCAAACAAATGCAAAATGATTAAAGAACAATATGAGAAAGAAGATACATAGTGTTAAATTGTATGTTACAGAGTACAAATGCTATACTGCCAGAAAAATGGGGGAACTAGTGAAGGTTGAAGTAGTAGAGATGGGACTAAGGCATGGTTTCATGGAGATAAGACTTGAGCTTGACCCTGAAGGAAGCCAAGGCATTCCAAGTGAGGGGAAGGCAACATGAATAAATACAAAGCTGGGGTATCATGGGTGTGATTGGAGAACAATTCTAAAATAAGGTTAGACTTTATAATGAACGTATTAACTGCTCATTGTATAGATACTTCTATATTGTCATTTGATTGGGGCAAAATAATTTTCAAAGGAATTTACAGCTTTTAAAAGAAAGGCCAGAGGTGAGGAAGGATATTGAGTGTTTTTCTCAAGGGAAAAAAAAAGATTTGCTATTCCTCTGTTTCAAGTCAACCTTTAACTAGCCTGATGCATTTTAGAAATGTTAGTACATTTAAACATTTTGGTGACATTGTAGTAACACCTTTTCTACATAAGCCTAAAATGATAAGATGCTCATATCTTACCTGTAATGGGTTAACATTTCTGTATTGTGTAGATAGGATAGATATTAATACAACATGATGAGATAGACTTAGTGTAAATGATGATAAAGTGTTCATATGGTGGCATTGATGAAATATCATTCCTGCCCACTGTAGGACTGCTGAACCATTTGTTAGGAGGCTGGAACATTTTTCTCTGTGGTTAAAGATTCCTCCTTTGTGTTGCTTCATCTTTACTCACTCAAAGCATAAATGTAGCCAGAGATTTTTTTTAACCAATATGAATATGGTGCTTTGTACGCCATTATTTAATTGTTCGTGAAGATCAAATTGTACTAAGCAGAGGCATCTGAATCCAATCTTATGCTGTCAGTTGAGAACATGTCAGTCATTTCCTGCAAATCGCCCCCTTAGAGTCACGATGTGTAATACTTTAATTTTAGGCCTTAAAAACTGAAAGAAACATTGTGCAAAATGTACTATCAAGAGCTATCCCTCTCATCACACTTTAAAGGGCTTTCTGAGCTAAAAAAGGACCAGGGCTCTCAGGCCTTCATGTGGGTTTCTCTCTGGCACATTAATGAAGTGGTGACTATAAACTAAGCTTCCATATTTCTTTTTAAAAATTGTCAAATGCTTCAAAATTGCCTAGTTAATATTTAAGCTAACAGAACACATGGAAGTTGCAATCCAGTTTCCTTTCTCAATCAGCTCAAAATTGTCAGAAGTGATTATCAAAGCTGAAAAGGCTTTTTTTGTGTGTTTTGTTCAAACGCTAAAGCTGCATGTGAATAGCTAGGCCTATAGATTGACTGTTTTATTTAGTTGACATTTTAATTGAAAATGTAAACTGAAGTTTCTTTTCATTTCTTTGCATTGTTACTGTTATTCTGTTTTGTTTTGTTTTGTTTTTTTCTTCTGTTGGTTAGCTCGGGTAGATGTGTTCGCTGGCGTCATTTTGGATAATCGGCCTTTTATATCTTATTTTTCTTTGGTAAGCAAATAAATATCTTAAATGTAATTGGTGCAATTACTGTGTGTGCATTGAACAACTTTATGTTGAGCTTCATGTCATGTCACCTTTTTATGCTGGCATTTTTATGATTTTTTTTAATTGTGGTGTTTTGAAATATATAATTATTGGCTCAGCTCTGAGTAGTAGAGGCAGAGTTCTGTCGTGCTCTTAAACAAATTTATATTCAGTGTTACAAAACTACTCTGTTCTTCTGAGGTCTTTCCATCCCCATCTGGGAATGCAGTCCACTTCTGAATGTTAATGGAACAATGGCCAGATGATTTTTTTATATTTTATATTCCTGTAATTACAGTGACCTAGTAGAAATTTAGGCCTCCTTTTTAGATCAGGCTTAGTTTTTTAAGGAGTAGAATGTGAAAAATTAAAGTGATACCAGTAAAATTCTTCTTTGCCAATATACTTGGTGAAAGCTTCCACCTAATAATGCTATAGTATTATAGTTCATAGTAAGGTGGTAATGTGAGGGCGACAAGGCTGGGTGAGAAAACCAAGTAAGAGGAGGAAAGAATGTGTCAGAGCATGGGAATTGGAGGACATAATGGTCTCTGGGTGACTTAGGTAAATTTGTACAGTGCTTTGCACACAATAAGTGCTTAAATATATGTTAAATTGCATTTGGGGAATGGCTCTGTAGGAAAGAGGAAATCTTAAACCAAAACCAGAAAATCATAGTGGAAAAAGAGTCAACACAGGAATCTATTGGAAACCAAAGAAGAAATTTAACACACAAGTTAAGACTTTTGAGAAATGGAATAGTCTTGAACAATATCAATGAGATGGACAGTGAGTAGGAGGAATGGACAGTGTTCTTTTGAGGAACTAAAAAAAATCTATCTTTGCTCAATGTACTGGTCTGGTATTTTTATACCATTTAAACTTCATGGCAATGCTTATGACTATATTTACTGGCTATATTTCACATTGCATATGAAAGAATATCAGAACCAGACTGAGGGAGAGACTGATTGAAGAACAGTTAGAGGGATTTCATGCTGATGAACATCAATTGTGATATTGTACTCAGCCTAAATTATGATGAAATCATTGGAGGCATCAGAGCAAAAAGCAAATGCTGGGGAAGCTATTAACAGTTTAGCATTTCCAGTTCATGTGAGAATGTGGATTGCATATACCAAAGACAGTATCATAGTCATGTTTAGTAGAAAGTGAAAATATCCTACATCTTAGCCAGGCTTTCCTCATGCCTTTTATGTTATAGGTATGAGTTTTTCCAAAGAGTATTTTATGCTCTTCTCAAGAATCTCTTTAGGTTACTATATTTTGAGAATTATATATTTGCATGCAATGTATATTTCTGTTCAGAGTGAGAGAATTGGCACAAATATAAGTTATAAGGCTATAAAAGTCATGGTGAAGTCAGGAACTGGTAGATTTTTGTATGTGTGTCCCCAGTTCTTAACACCATGCCAAGTACTTTCCTTTCCAAATTTTTAGTCATTCTCCTAGAAAAATATTATTATATGTCTATATAATTTACTCCAATGTGATTTCAGTTTTCTTGGACATGGTGAGTAACTCCTAAAGCTGCATTCCCTAGTTGCTATCTCAAGAAGAGATCACCATGGTTGCCTTCCATATAGAAACATATTTTTCCCCTTTTACTAAATTTTACAGTTCAGATTACTTTTTCTTCTTTGGTAATGTAATTATTTCCTCAAATTTGGTATAAATTATGTAAATATAGGAAGAATCTACCATTTTTTCAAAGTAAACTCCCAGTGTAGGAAGTCACCTCATCAGAGCATCACAAACCCCAGGACTAGGCAGTTGCTTGAAACACATGAAGGCTGTCAGATAGAGTTGGCAGAGGTCAAAGGTGGAAGCCCTGTCTTACTAATTCCAAACCCAGGTTTCCTACTATGCCATACTGCCTGTTTAGAAACATGAATAATTTGGAGAGAATGTATGTAAACTACTGTAGAAGAGTGAAATCATTGTCAAATGCTACTTTCTCATATTGGGGAAACAAGTAGAGAAGGCTGTGGGGATGTAGAAAGTTTTCATAGAAGATGGAATTATGGTTTGTAATAAGAATAAGGAACACTTGGTGTCTCTAGTTGGCAGAGCTAATTCTTGTTGAAGAATTAATTTTTTACATAAAAGAAGTTGTTCTCTGTGGGAGGGCTAATGGATCTCAAATAGTACCTTCTAACTGCCAGCTGGGAGATGAGAGTCATAAGAAGAGAACATGATAGGAAATACATCACTCCTGGATATTTTTATTTCAAATATGATACCTTGAAATAATTTCTCATGATCTATTATCCTCCACTACCTTGAAAAGTTTACCTTTTCATGCTTTCAAACTATGAAAATTAATGGCATTTGTCAGTTTTAATTCAATAGAATCATCACATGCTTTCTTCTCATATGTTTTTATCAGATAGTAATTCTGTATCATCCATCTGATTATAAGAGGCTATACTGAAAATTGTGCTTATGGAATATGTTAGGGGGTCTCATTCCCAAAGTCTGTCACTATTTCATAGGATCATAGAGTTAGAACCCAAAGGACCTTAGTCATCTAGTCCAACTTCTTCATTTTACAAAGAAGCAGAAGCCCTGGGTCACACAGATAATGAAAGGCAAAACCAATATCTCAAAGACTCAAAAACCAAGTCTTTTTCTTGCTGTGTTGTCCTACTTAAAGAAAGCTACCCCATTTCCTCAGTGTCTCAGTCTCAGTCTTTAGGTCTCAGTATGCAGCAGCTTGCCCCAAATGGCATCAACTAGGGTATTCTGGTATTTTAAGAGAACTGACAAAAAGCTGGGACAGAGCACAAGAACTCTTTTCAGTCTCGCTGCCATCACTGTATAGTCCTGGGGCGATTTGCACTTGTATCCACAAAATATTAAAAGACCCACCACAAGGCCTCTAGACATTCCCCAGAATAACCTTTCTCTAGAAATCTCATGGAGGGTCATGATAAGAACTGCATAAGAAGAAAACATATATCAAGTTTGTGAACTACACTGGTAGAGGGAGTAGCCACAATGAAGTATCTTAGTCTTAACACTCATCTTGAAATTTTCTCTGATCATCAGAGTAGAAGCAATACTATGATGTTTATCCAGATCTTTGTGAAATCTCTCATCATTAGAATTTTCATCATTAGGATACTAATTGATTTGATGATATGCCCTAGTCATCATTGATAGGTTGACTTGATGGACAACTTTGTGTATAAGTGATGGATTTAATTTTAGACTTCCCTCTTCCTGACTGGTTAGCATCTGGGGATTTGTTTCCTTAAATATAAAATAACAATGCACTTTTAGTTTGCAAAGCACATTACATATATTATGCCATTTGATCCTCACAATAACCCTGAGAGGTAGGTACTATTATTTTCCCCATTTTACCAAAAAGGAAACTTATGGAAACAATGGTTAAGTGATTCGTCCAGGATCAGGCAGCTTGGCTTTTTAACAAGGATCTTCTTGACTGGGTCCATTCCTGTATTTACTGCACTACCTTCCAATTCTAATATTTTATCTAGTTCTCATAGGGAAGAATTAGCTTTTTTTTTAAACTGAGTTATTTAAAATTTAGTCTCTATCAAATTACAATTAAATTTCCAGTAAGTTAAAATGTTAAAATCCAACTTGTAATTTGATTTAAAGCCCTCCTATCCGGTATGTGTACTAATGAAAGCATTAGAAGAAAAGAAGAGAATTTAATGAGACTCCTAGAAAAATTGTGCATGTCATATTGTAATTCGCGCCAGATGTTTTTCTTTCATAAGTATGTCTTGTGCTAAGTGGTAGGATTATCGTGATATGGAAAAGTGACATTTTTAAGCTCTTAAATGTATTATATGTACACTGTATGAATAGTGGTGATATTTTTGACTGGTGAAGTAATTATTTTAATCCAGGCTCATTGTTAACTTTTGTCTTGGTTTTGTGTTAGAGATTTTAAAGCCATATTTCCAAAGAAGTAGTTTAGCCCTCGGCTAGATAAACATAGCATACTTTCCTTGTGTCAGGTAGTCTACAGTTGTTTGACATTTACTATTTCATCTGTTTGGGAATTAATCCTTAGTGCTCTATGAAGATGATCCAATTTCAGTGTAATTTGTTGGAATTCTTACCGTGGTTGCACCTCACATCTCAAAGGGTAAAAGCATTTGGTTTGGTTTGGGCTGTGAGAAGAATTGGAATTTGAATTACTAACCTCACTACTTAAAAAAAAAAAAAAAACTGTTTCCTGCATTGTGAACTGAGTCTGTTCACACTGAACTGGCATGCTTGACATTCTTGAAGGAATAAGAGGTTGATTCTCTGTGTGCCTATACAAAATGACACGTGATGACAACCCCCTGGACTTTCCAATGCCAATGCTTGGTTCAGCTATGACTCAGTAGCTGGCTATTTCTTGAATAGGTAGAAGCTGCATATCTACTGGTAGTTTCCCAGTAGTGTCCTCCCATCTTCAGTTCAGATGGTAACTGTATAAAATGACCCTTTACAAAATTAAAAGGACAAAATGGTTTTGGATTGGTGATTAAAGGATAGTTTGCAATGTAGAAAGAGTTTATTCTTTTTAATCTCTCTCTTTCTTTCTCTTACCTGCCATCTTAGAATCAATGCTGTCTATTGGTTCCAAGATAGAAATAAGCAACTTGTTCAGAGTCACACAGCAAGGAAGGGCCTGAGGCTATAGTTGAACCTAAGACCTCACATCTCTAGGTATGTCTCTCAATCCACTGAACCACCTTGCTGCCCCCAATTCCTTTTCTAAAAAAAGACACTTAAAGAATTGTAAACTCATCAAGGGTAGAGAATATTTCAATAGTTTGTCCATCAATGTCTTAATAGAGGACCTTGCACATCAATGCATAATAAATGATTGTTGAATTGAATTGGATATTTGTTCTAGAATAATAAATAGTTGACTGTTTCTTTGGAGTGCCAATAGGTTTCCACTGTCTATTATTGCTTATAGTAATCTTAAGTTTCTTTCAGCTCAATGGATCAGAGAAAAACTACAAAGAGGGTTAAAAATTATAATAGGTAGAAATGAAGATGAAGCCCATTACAGGTTTGGAAGACAGCTTATGTGAATACACAGGGGCAAAAAATGAAATATTGAGTTCAAGAAGTGACTAATAGTAGTCTAGTTTGTCAAGAGCATAGAGTGTATAAAAGGGAATATAGCTGTCTCTTGCTATATCACAGTTCACTTATTGTAGCTTCACTATATTGCAGATTTTTAAAAAAATATATATCTAATTCTTTATCATGGAATTTTCAATATATCATGGGATTTTGTGGACAAATACCATACTGTAACAATGGAAATGCAGTACACCACTACTGCTTGTGCAAAGGCGACCAACCACAGATTATGTATTCTGTATCCTGGGCACTGATTGGCTCAGTGACTGTAGCATCAGTCTATTTGCTCTCCTGCTATTTTGAAGATTTTCACCTCTCATAGGAGTCTCTGGAACATAACTCCTGCGTTAGGTGAGGAATCATTGTAATGTAAAATAGGGCTGTAAGTAAGATTGAATAGGTTAAAAGTCAATTGGAGAGAACCTTAAATTCTAGGCTTAGAAGTTTATATTTTATCTGAAATATAATAGGGAAAATTTGAAAATTTTTTACCATGGCAGTGACATCATCAGATATGTATTTTAGGAAGATTATTTTGTATGTACGATGGGTTGGAAAGGGGAGAAATTAGAAGCAATATGACCTATTGGGATGACTTTAAGTTTGACTATTAATGACAGCCTAAACTTTGTTGGTGGCAATATGAATAGACAGAAGGGAATGGAGGTGAGAGATAGTGGGAAGATTGAATCAACAGGATATCAGTAATTGATTGGGATATGAGGAATGCTGTAGAGGGATGAGTTAAGGTGATTATGGAGTACTGAATGTGAATGACTTGGAGAATGGTAGCATAATCAATAGAAACCAGGGAATTTGAAGGAGCATGATTGCATAGGGGAGAAAAGAGAGAATGAACTTGAATGTTGAATTTGAGATGCTGGTGAGACATACAAATGGAGTCTAGAATGCAGTTAAAGTTACAAAACTAAAGATCAGGAAGGCAATTGGGGTTTTTTTGCATGTGTGATTTGAAAAATTTTATTTAGTTAATTTAGAATATTTTTCCATGGTTATATGTTTCATGTTCTTTCCCTCCCCTTTTCTAACCCCCTCCCGTAGTCAACGAGCAGTTCCACTGGGTTTTACATGTGTCATTGATCAAAACCTATTTCCATATTATTAATATTTGCATTAGGGTGATCATTTAGAGTCTATGTCTCCAATCATATCTCCATCAAACCATGTGATGAAGCAGTTGTTTTTCTTCTGTGTTTCTACTTCCACAGTTCTTTTTCTGGATGTGGATAGTGTTCTTTCTCATAAGTCCCTCAGAATTGTTCTGGATTGTTGCATTGCTGCTAGTAGAGAAAGTCCATTACATTTGATTGTGCCACAGTGTATCATTCTCTGTATATATGGTTCTCCTGGTTCTTTTCCTTTCACTCTGCATCAATTCCTGGATGTCATTCCAGTTCACATGGAATTCCTCCAGTTTGTTGTTCCTTATAGCACAATAGTATTCTATCAGCAACAGATACCACAATTTGTTTAGCCATTCCACAATCAAAGGGCATCCCCTCATTTTCCATTTTTTGTTACCACAAATAGCATTGCTATAAATATTTTTGTACAAGTATTTTTCCTTATTATCTCTCTGGGGTATGAACCCAGCAGTGGTATGGAGATAACAGGGAGGCTGAATAAAACCTTTCAGCCAGGCTCACATAATCTCTAGCTGACCCAAATTATCCTGTACCCAAAAACTAGCCTTCCTACCTGAAGACCCAGCTGATACCACCCAGTGCCCCTCAAATATAAGTACAAGTACAAGTACAAGCCTCTTGATTAGCCATATCATATTTCCCTTTTATTCCATTACACCTACCAGGCTAAATCTATGGTCTGTGAGCAGATGGTGAGAAAGTAGAGGCAGTTTGTGTAGACTTCTTTTTCTAGGAGTTTATCAGTGAATGACAGGAAAATATATAGGATGAAGCTATAGGGAATGCCAGGTTCAAGTGGAAGTTTTTTTAAAAGATGTGAGCATTTTTAGTATGCATCAAGGAAGTAGACAGGAGATGGAGAATCATTGCTATCCAAATCATCTGCTTCTTTTCTTTCGGTTATTGACCAGCAATTTTGTTTCCCTGTTCTATAGCAGGAACAAATGTTTTAGTTAAGATTGATTTTTTAAAACTCCAGCTGGTTAATTTTATTACTTAAGAGACTTTTATTAAGCACCTACTTGTATGGTACTGCTAAGTACTGAAGATGCAAAGATGAAAAATACTACTGTCTGCTCTCAATGAGTTTATGTTGTAAAAGCAATGATGTTGTAAAAGAAATTGTCATGAATAAATATGATACAAAATAGAATGTGATAGAGGCAAAGAAGATATCTAGACAAAATACTATGAGAAATTTGAGAAATGTGGAATCGCTTTCCTAATCCTTCCTTATCCCTTATAAATAAAATTAGGAGAATAAGTCCAGAATGAAATGGAAAAAATATTCTACTACTTTCATAAAAATTATTTTTATAATAGATGTAACCTATGATCCCATACTTCAGGCTCTAAACTCATATGTGAGTACTCATGGAGGACTATTCCACTCTTGAGGAGTATACTCAAGAAATCAGCAACTTTTTGTCCAATTATTCCTCCACACAGAGTTTACTCTGGGAAAATCTCTGAATATAGCTTGTCTAAGGCTTTACAGTTATGGGAAAGAAGATTCTACATATCCTGTCCTAACAGTAACAATGCATATATTGGTTATAAGATAGCCTTGAAAATGTGAAAACAAAGACAAAAAAAAAGACTCTTAGTAGCTCTTAAACAACTGATACAATCCTTCTTCTATAGCAGGTCCTAACCCTTCAAACGATCCTAGAGTCTTCTAGAATTATTGAGCCACCTTGTTTTGTAGAATTTCCTGAAAGGAAAAAGTCAGTTGGATAGCTAGATAGGCAAACCCCTGATATTTCAGTGAATCCTTTCATCCCACAGAGACATTCGTAGAGCTTGGATTACTTAGAATGAAAGAAACACTCAAGTATACTAGAGAACCAAACTTCTATCCTTTGGTTAGTTCCATTTCCACCCTCTGAAGGAATAGATCTCCCAGAAGGGAAATATAATTGGGGCTGTCAGACAGGCAGTTCTCTTTTCCATTAGACCTTCAAATGTTTATAGCAGTGGTCAAAGGCCTGTTCCCTTGCTCCTTTGTATCATTGCGGTAGTCTTTAGTGTAGCTCCTACCAGTACCATAAGCCATGTGTGCAATCAGTTTTTCTTGTCAAAGGGAGTTTTGCTCAGAAAATTATTCTTTTCTTAACACAAGGCTAGCTCTCTGAATTTTTGAATTAAATGCCTGTGAATAATACTCCATTGCATTGCCTATGAAATCTTCCCTTCTCAAAATAAGAAGCTAGATTTTGCCTAGGGAGTATCTCTCTTCTGTCAAGAAGATTGACTCAAAAAAGTATTGGTTGTGTTTGTTCTGCTTATATTTATTCTGTATACAACATTTTCTTTGGGCTACTATTCAAATTGAGACACACTCATGGGTTTGGCCCCTGAATGGTTGCTCCTTCCTGAACATATTATGGCTGCTCACACATAATATTTTGTCCTATCTATAAATTTCCTATAACACTTATGAGCCCCAATTCATGTGTTTTTCATGAACAGAAGATACAAATAACTCCTACCAAAGGCATTTACTAAAATGACTTTTTATTCTTGTTCAGGCATTTTAAGTCATGTCCAATTCTTCATGGTTCCATTTGGGATTTTCTTGGCAAAGATATTGGAGTGGTTTGTCATTTCCTTCTCTAGTTCATGTTACAGATGAGGAAACTTAAGCAAACAGGGTTAAATAATTTGCCCAGGATCACATAGCTAGTAAGTGTCTGAGGGCAGATTTGAACTTAGGAAGAAGAGTCTTCCTGACTCCAGAGTTGGTGCTCTATCCACTGTACCACCTAGTTGCCCATGACTTAGTAGGCTAAAAAAAATTCCTCTCCTCCTATAGAGCTGGAATGTACTCTTCCATAAATACAGTATCTGAAGGCAGAGTGGAAACAATCTTAGAGTACAATGGGAGTAAGGCACCTATGTTTTGACCCCATATAGCCAAGGCAGCTCATGACTCTTGCAAACTGCAGGGCCCAAATGGCATTTCTCCTCTAGTGAAGTCCTCATAAGGTTTTCCTGAGTATAGTATTTCTGATAGATGGGTTGCTCAGCTGTTTTCCAGGGCCTCTTCCTTTCTATAACTAAATAACTGCAAGTGCTTGTTCTCAAGTCCATAAACAAGTCCTTTTTTGCAGCTAGAGGTCATATTCTTTGAAGTAATTCTAGTGTCAAGTGACTGTCTTTATCCATTTCAATCTGGAGTGTGTGCCCCTTCTCCATCAACTGCATCTCAAACTCTCTGAAAACAAACTGAGTTCTGAAAGAGGTCTTTCTTTCTGGGCAATGGTTATATTTTAAGAACATAGAATAGGGTGTGGGAGGAAGGTTATCTCCTGTCAGTCTGACAGGTTGTTCCCTTTGATTGCTTCAGAAAAAGGTATTCTCATTTCATAAACGGATTAATGTGTATTGAGATTCTGTTGATATATTAAAAATTCAACCTGCGTGATTGTTTCTTCTGGGTAAGGAGAAGGGAAACTAAATTACTCCTTATTCCAAATGTATGTTTTTGTACACAACACCTACTATGTGTTAGGCAAGATGCTGAACCTCCTCCCCCCCTTTTTTAAACAAATATTGTCTTATTTGATATAGCAGTCCCTTAATAAATATTGATTGGTTAGTTGATTGATAGAGAAAAGGGGACAATTAGGGAAATGTTGTGAAGGTAGAAATGACAAGATTTGCCAACTAAGTTGGGTAGAGAGACAGATTTAAAGGGGAAATAATGAGTTCTAATTTGGAGATGTTGAGTTTGAGTTTCAAAAAGGACCACAACATGGAGATACTCAACAGGCTTTTGGAATTATGGTGAGAAGTCTTAAGTTAGAATTATAGCTTTAGGAGTAATGTTTGAAGTAATTTTGGGAGGAGAAGATTGAGACTTGGGTAAATGAAATTTGAGTATTACTGGTAGATTTTGACTCCTGATTCCCTTCCTCTCCCCAATAACTAAGTATAACAGAAAAGTTTTTAATTTCTCTCTACCTCTTTTGATTTTTTCAGATAAATAGAGAAAACATTGTGGCCCTCTGAGTGTATATTGGACCTTTTAATTTTTGGAAATTAGAGATTAGAGAGGTTCCCTATACTGATTTCTTCTTCCTCACTCATAAGCTGCCATTAAAGTGAGCAAGAGATCACCTACTCAAATTCTTGGTATTTACATTTAGTTCTGACTTTGGAGCCAGTTAAAAGACTTCTCATCACTAACAGAAAGAGAGAATACCTGTATCTGCACCTCCTTAAAATATTTCTAGAAATAATCTCACCAAGCCTCTACATATATTAATAAACGAACAGGACGTATTGTGCATATTATAAGGCTTCATGGCTAGTCCTCCCCAGTTCTCAACCCATTATGTGTATTAAATGCCTACTGTTAGATACTGGAGATATAAAGACAAAAATGAAACTGCCCCAGCCCTCAAGGAATTTATCTTATATAAGAGGAAAAGCTGAGGAAAGAGAAGTGAAAACAAATAAGAGTATCAGGGAATACTTCAGAAAGAAAGAGGAAACCTGTGCTGAGCCATGAAAGAAGACAAAATTCTAAAAGATGTAAGGGAATGAGTATAGTCGAGGCATAATGGATGTCTTGTGAGAGTTCAGAGATGAGAGATGGAATGACAAACTTGAGGAATAAGTTGTAGTCCAGTATGGCCAGAATGTAAAGTTCATGAAAAGGCCTGGTATAAAATAAGCCTGAAAAAGTATGTGGAGGCTAGACTTTGAAGTGTCTTAGAAACTAAGGAGTTCGGATTTTTTACTAAAGGCAATGGGAATTAAATGATGTTTTTTTTAAATTCTATTTTGTTTTCAGTAGGAGGGTAGCATAACCAGACTTGTGCCTTAGGAAAATTATTTTTGGACATGTAGGAATAACAGATTAGAAAGGAAGGTCCTGGAATCCAGGTAATCATTTAAGAGGCTGTTTTAGTACTTAAGGCAAGAGGCAATGTGAACATGAACTAGGATGTAGTAGGACCTGAATTAGAATGATTAACACTCTGCCCCAGGTTTTATCATGTATAAAAGGATAAAGGTGGACTAGAAATTTTCTCTTCCAACTCAAAATCTATGATCTTTATAAACTATAATAAATGGAGTGAAGCTAGCTAATGTGAGAGATGTTGATGGAGATAGAAACAATAAAACTTGACTACTTCTCGAAAACAGGTGAGAGAAAGGAAGGACTTTGAGGCTGAATTTAGGGAGAGAATGATGGTGCTCTGAGCAAAAATAGAGAAGTTTAGAGAAGAGTCAGATTTAGGAAGAATAAGAGTTTAATTTTACGCATACATGCCTTGTTATGTCTCTAGGCTATCCAAGCACTTATTATTTATAATATTGTGCTTCATGGCTTATTGATTTGTAAGTACCATTAAATCCTAAGGTCACAGAAACTAAGAAATAGAATGTACCTACAAGGTCATCTTGTCTAACCTGCCACTACATGCAGAAAACCTACCTGAACACATTGTCATCTAGTCTACACTTCTTAGTGATAAGAGAATTGATTGGGAACTCATTCTATTTTTGGACAGTTTTAATTATTTATAGAAAGTGTTTGTTGTTTCCTTTCTAATCTTGCTTACATTAGTTTTGTTTGTAGAAAAGCTTTTGAATTTAATATAATCAAATTTATTTCTTTTATATCTTATAATGCTCTCTATACCTTGTTTGGTCATAAATTCTTCCTTTCTCTAAAGATCTGCCATGTAAACTATTCTGTGTTCTACTAATTTAGTTATGGTATGTAGTATACAGTAGTATGTAGTATCATAAAAGAAAAGAAGAGAAAATAATCATATATGATAGACATTTAAAAATTTGTTCCTGACACAAGTCAGAAGGTGACAAGCGCTGGTGCATCAAGCAACACAAGTCAGAAGTTGATGAGCGTGAGTGCATCAAACATCTCACTTGTTGCTGATTACGCAGATCTTCACGAGGACAGCAAACCTGAGAACTACAAAGACATCCGTGACCAAATACATCTATCATAAAGAGGACATCCACACTGTGAAGAGGAACATCGAATCAGCGTGGGACAAATGTATTTGGAAAAGAGATAACTTACAACCAACAGAATTCTCACTACACACAACACTAGATTCCATCCAAGCAGTACATGCTAATTGCAAAAGAATTCCGGTGGAGTAAGTATGTAACATGTCATTACACGGATAAGTCAATAGACAACACATAAAACATTTTCCTGACTTCACATTTACATGTGAAACATAAACTTTCACTTAAGTGAGAAGGGTATATCTGCCTTAGTAAAAGAAAGTCTCTTACTATGGTACAGACACCGTTCTACTCAAATCACCTGACATGTCATGTACATATCTAATTTTGATTACTAAGCATTAGCAATAAGTTTTACTAACACACAGGGACAGTTTAGTTAGTTTAGTAAGTTAGTACAGGGACAGATCTTTCTAAAATTTTCTTTGTAAATATTGTACTAACAGAGGTCTATGGTTTAACCAATAGACTTACAAAAGATATAGGCTTACTTATTATTACTAACATTTCTAACATAGGCATAAGTGTACTAACCTATTCATACACTAACTTTAGCAAGAAAACTAGAATTTAGAAGCTTATTTGAAAAAAAATTTGCAAAACTTTTCTTAGTTAATATTATCTGAGTAGTTCATAAAATTAGGTAATGCATAGATAGATAGGATTCATTACTTTGTTCTAGTTAGCAAAAATTAGCCTTAAAAATGTGTTGTAAGTTGAGGATTAAATGTAGGAGGTGATCTGTGCATTTATTCAAGCTCCACTTTTCTCTCTTGTTCAAGAATGTCAGGGCAGTTTTCTTGGATAATTTCCTGTATGATCATGTCTAGCCTTTTCCTTTTGTCATAATCTTCCAGTAGTCCAATAATTCTCAAATTGTCTCTCCTCGATCTGTTTTCCATATTTGAGGTTTTGTCAATGAAGTGTTTCATATTTTCCTCAATTTTTTTATTCTTTCAATTTTGTTTTTTTGATTCTTGCTGCCTTGTGAAGTCACTTGCTTCTAGTTGTTGGATTCTAATTTTTAAAGACTGAATTTCATCTCTAGATTTTTGGTCATCCTTCTCCTTCTGGTCTGATTTTCTTTGTAGGTCATCTTTCATTTTCTTTGACTCTTTTTCAAGCTGGTCAATCTTGTCTTTCAAGACACTATTTTCTTGTGTAAGTTCATGTATTTTATTTTCCCAGTTGTCTTCAGCCTCTCTTGATTGTTTTTTGAGTTCTTGTGTTAACTGAATTTTGAGTTCTTCCAAATCCTGTGTCCATTTCACTGGAGTTTCTGTGTTTTTTCTTGATGTTCCTTGGTCCTCCTCTGATCCATTTGCTTTTTGTTCATTTCCTAGATAGAAACTGTTGATTGTAATTTCTTTTTTCTTTTTCTGTTGTTTACTGTAAATACGTTTGCAAGAAGCCATTTTGGGCCAGCAGGATTGCCAGTTACTCAGTTGGAACACAGAATACAGAGAGGGTATTTGAGCTGGCATAAGAACAAAAGTCAGTTGAGATGTGCCTATAAAAGGAGGAAAACTTAGAACATCAGGGACTCAATTTTGAGATACTGATGGGAGGAAAGGGTCATCTCAGGATTGTCTCTTAGCTGGGTTACTGATAGGTGTTAGGATTAGTTACCTAGGCTGCTCATAGGCTATTCTGTGTACATCAGCATCCAGGTTTATTCATCAATCAACATCTATAAATCAACATCAATATACAAATCTAAATATCAATAAGAAGATCTACTACAAAAGCAAAATTATCTTGAACTGAGATAAACTATCAAGCAATCAGAGTCAGGCCTCTGGTCTGGCCAGGCATTCTGCCAGGCATACTTCAGGATATCAACTTCTTTAGAAATCTACTGAAGATTTAGTATAAATTCAATATATAGATAAGATTTAGGATTCATCCTCAATCCTTCTTTCCTCATTATTCACCCCAACCTTTCCTTTACCTTATTTGTCATCATTAAATTAGTTAATATAAAGAAACTAATATTGACCTAGTTTATTCTCAACATTCCAAGGAGAAGTTTGTCAGTTATTGCTTATCCTGGCAATTACTGAAGACAATTGCTGATCTTCTAGTTTAAATCCAACAGTCACAGTCAGAAATAGAGTTCAGAGTTTATTACCCTTAAGTTCATTATGTAATCTAATTACTAATTGAGGGAAACCAATCACTCCCTCATTAGTCAGTGGTAGTAGGTAGAGTCAAGTAAGCAACTTATTCCTGTTAGCTGATTCATTATAAATCAAAAGCAGCTGCAGGGTCATTGAAGCAGATTCTAAGTAAACTCACTTTACCATCCATATAGGAGGTTTCACCAATAACTCCTATTGCTCCACACCTCTATCATTAGGGCCTGGGGTTTTATTTATTCTTTACATTACTCGTATTTTTTCCTTCTTCCCCCCTGTAATTTGCTGTAATCTTGCTCCTCTGATTATTTGCTGGATCTGTGGGTTTGGGCTATTCAGTCCTGGAAGGGCTTCTTTTCTGCTCTGCTGACTGACTAGATTAGTAAGCCCTGAGGTCAGATCTTCCCCAGCTTGTAGTAAAAGCTAAAGATGTGATTTTGGCTATTTTCACTGCAGTCTATGGGGGACTAGTGTTGGAGCTTCCCTGCCCTCTAAAGACTTCTTGTCTGCCCTGTTGATAAGATTAAGCCAGAGTGGAGTTGATCTGCAGAGCTGCATGTTCCCTGAGGCCAAAATCTTGAGAAGGGGTGGAGGGCAGATCAAAATGGAGTGTTTGGTTGCCTTCTCTGTGCTTCTCCTCCAGCTGCCTCCCTGCTGTCTGTGATAAAAGCCTTGAGTCTGGCACAGCTGTGCCAGCTAGGCACTTCCTTCAGACTAGTGTCCTTGCCTGCCCAGAGATTCCAGGATATGCAGGAGACTCAGCACATTAGGTGGTGGAGAGGACCTGGGATCTTCCTTTTTCCTTTCCCCTCAAACCCAACAGTTCAAGAATACAGGGTGGTTTTTTTTTTCCCCCGTGTATCTTTTAAGTTGGGTTCAGCAGGAGAATCCCCCAGCTCTGTTCTGTTGTCAGATTTGTTTTTCTGTTCCCTCAAAGCCCTTCATTCTTAATCAGTGTTGAAGGGTTTACAGAAGTCTGGAGCCTTGCCGCTTATAAGCCGCCAACTTTCCCTGCTTCTTTTTCAATTTTACTTAAGTTATTAATTATTTCAACTAATTTTTAGTTGATTCTCTAGGACTCTCCAAGTATGCCATCATATTATCTGGCAATGGTTTAGCTTCCTCATTGTCTACTTTAATTCCTTCCATTTCTTTTTCTTTTCTTATTGCTTAAGCTAGCATTTCTAATACAATATTAAATTATAGTGGTTATAATGGGCACCATTCCTGATCCTCTATGAAAGGTTTCTAACATATCCATTTCAGATGATACTTGCTGGTGGTTTTAGGTAGATATTGTTCATTTTAACGAATGACCCATTTATTCCTATGAATTCTAATGTTTTAAATAGAAATGGGTATTGTATTTTGTTGAAGATTTTTTCTGCATCTATTGAGATAATCAGTGTTTCTATTAGTTTGGTTACTGATATGGTCAATTATACTGAAAGTTTTCCTAATATTAAACCAGCCCCGCATTCTTGGTATAAATCCTACCTGGTCTTAATGAATGATCCTTGTGATATATTGCTGTTGTCTCCTTACTAGTAATTTAATTATTTAAATTTTTATAACTATATTCATTAAGGAAATTGGTCTATCATTTTCTTTCTGTTTTTGCTTTTCTAGTCTTAGGTAACAGTAGATGTCTGTGTCATAAAAGGAATTTGGTACAATTCCTTCTCTGCTTATTTTCCCAAATAGTTTATATTATATTGGTATTAATTGTTCTTTAAATGTTTGTTAGAATTCACTTGTGAATCCATCTGGCCCTAGGGATTTTTCTTAGGGAGTTCACTGATGGCTTACTCAATTTCTTTTTCTAAGGTGGGATTATTTAAGTATTCTTTTTCCTCTTTTTTTAATCTAAGTAATTTGTATTTTTGTAAATATTGAATATGAAGAATTCAGAGGAGCATGTAAAGATTGATATACCAACTGATGCAGAATGAAATAAACAAAACAGGAAAGCAACTCTAACTATGAAAATAGAGAGAATCAAAAAATGAAACAACACTTTAAAATTAAAATGGCTGAGCCTGGTCATGGAAACAGATGAAAATTCAGAGTGGAATGGGGTAACTATGGATATGGAACACTGCATATATTAATAATAGCTGATGTGCTGGTTAGTTTGGGTGAACTTTCTTTTTCTCCTTTTTTATTTTTTTGGGATGATTTTAGACTTGTACATTTATAATATTAAAATGAACTTTCTTTGCCTTTATTTTATAGAACTTTTTTTTTTCATTTTGTAGAATTTTAGCATAATGAATGTTGTGTTTTTCAAAGTGCCTTTCCCCAACTATTGATATAATCATGCAATTTGGGAGGCATATTATTTTTAATATTGTTAATTATGTTGATTGTTCCTTATATTGATCCACGATAATAGCTAGCCTTCATGTAGTACTTTAAGGCTTTCAAAGCATTTTGTATATGTACATCATCTAAATCACCTATTTTGACTATATTATTACAATCTCTTTTTGTAAGGACTTTATTTAAATTTTATATTAATTTATTAGCAATATTGATCAATAATTTTCATAATTTTATTCTTTACTGGTTTGGTTTTAAAACTGTACTTGCCTAACAAAATTAATTTTGCAGTCTTCCCTTAAATTTTGAAACTAATTTGTGTAGCTTGCTTAGGAATTAATTGCTCTTAACCTTTTGATAAAATTCACTTGTAGAAACTATCTAACATTAGGATAAAGAAATAAATAGGTAGATTTGGATAGAGATAGAGATAGAGATGAAGATACTTGTTACATTTGGTTGTTTCAGTCATGTCTAACTCTTTGTGACCCCATTTGCAGTTTTCTTGGTAAAGATACTGGTTTGGTTTGCCATTTCTTTTTTCCAGCTCATTTGGCAAAAGAGGAAACAGAGGCCAGTAAGATTAAATGACTTGCCTAGGGTCACCCCGCTTTATCTGAGGCTGGATTTGAACTCAAGAGAAGTGAATCGTCCTGACTCCAGACCTGGCACTTTATCCAGTGTGCCACCAAATACATGATGTTTGTCAGGCATAGGACCAAGAACAGAGCTCAGGCTCAGGAGCAGGCTAGTTAAGATTGTCCAGTCCCCAACACCATCACTGGGGCAGAAGCATGAAAAGTTGAAGAGTATAAAAATAGCCTGCAAGCCACAGAATCCTTAGCTTAAAAAGTTGGTGTACTGGCTTTAATAAGTTTCCTCTGTTTCCAGCATGTTGCTGATTCTTCCATGTCTGAATCCTTGACTCCACCTTTCTATGGTTTCACTTCCTGGATATCCATATCCCCATTAGAAAATTCCCCTGTTAGCTCCTATTTCTCCTTCCCTGCCTCTTCTAACTAGTTATGACTTAATCCAATTATACTATCATCCTGTTCAAAAGGTTTGTCACAAGAGACTGTGAAATTCGTTGAATTTGGCTTAATCATTTTTGTTCTACTTTTTTTCAATTTGAAGATCATTCTTCTTAATAATTAAATTCAATTAATTTGAATTATTTACACCTATTAAGCACTTACTATGTGCAAAGCACCTAGAGAAATCAAGAAAAATAAACATTAATTAGTTCTGCATTTTCTCTGTAATTGATTAGCTTGGCATCTGCCTTTAGTAATGAGACCATACTTTCCTTTTTGTCTTTGCTCAGAACATACAAAACAAAAACAAAAACAAAAAAAAAAAGGCTCTTTGGGGAACCTCCACAATCTTCAACTCATTCTGATCTTTACCTTTCCTCATGCTATTCTCACAGGATTGTACTACTTCTTTGTGGAACTCCTGGATTATGTATGTGCCATAGCTATCTTTTGTACATTTCCTTTTAAAATTTGAATTGGTCAAAGCTACATAATGTAGCTGTATAGCTACATTAGTCTTTTTCAAATGTTTCCTTTATTTTTTCTTCTTAACTGATATCATTTGCATTCATATTATTACAGTTTGAGTCATTGTTGATGATTTTTTAGTTTCCCAAACCTATTAATGGATTGTCCCTTTTATAGTCTCTGGTCATAGGTTCATACTTTCTTTAAATAATTTTATTAATGTTTTGTCTCTTTAACTTTAATTATCAGCTTCCTTAAAAGCAAGAAAAGGGGGGCATCTGGGTAGCTCAGTGGAGTGAGAGCCAGGCCTAGAGACAGGAGGTCCGAGGTTCAAATCCGGCCTCAGACACTTCCCAGCTGTTTGACCCTGGGCAAGTCACTTGACCCCCATTGCCTAGCCTTACCAATCTTCCACCAAGGAACTAATACACAGAAGTTAAGGGTTAAAAAAAAGGCAAGAAATATGTCTGCCTTTTTTGATCCCTTCTTCTTGTTCCTGATGCCCAGTAATACAATATATGTTTATCTTCCTATGGGCAATACCAAACAATAAGCAGAAATGTTGCAAAAAATAATGCAGCATTAAATAAAAATGAGACAATGGGGTAAGGAACTCAGTAGGAAACTGAGGTCCAAAAATATTATATAACTTTGTTTAGGGTCAGTCAGCTATAGAATTTTTACCAAAACTCATTTTTCTTTCTAGTCCCTTTTCCCCTTGTTATTTACTTTATTGGGTTTTTTTTTGGAAGGAAGGAAAGAAAGAAAAAAGGAGGAAGAGAGGGAGTAAAGGATGAAGGGAAGGAGGGGAAAAGGGAGAAAGGAAATGAGAGCTAATGAGGAAGGAAGGGCTGAGGAAAAGAGGGAGGAAGGGATCATTTATTAAGCAGCTACTATGTTAACTTTGTTAAGCACTTTACAAATATTATGCCATTTGTTTCTTACAACAACCGTGAGAGATAGACATCATTATTATCATCCACATTTTATAGTTGGGGAAATAAAAACAGACAGATGAAGTATTTTGCCCAGGGTCACACAGCTAGAAAGTATCTCTTGATTTGAACTGAGGTCTTCGCAACTCCAGGCTGTGCACTCTTATCCGCTGCATTACCAGCCAGTCTTTTATATAACCCACATTTCAAGAATTAGAGGAAGAAACAAAAAATGTCAAAATTAGTAAAAGCTTCTCAACTGTCTTCCATATGAGTGTAATAGGTCTTTCCAAATTAATCAATCAATTAATCAACAAGAATTTATTAAGCACTTACTACTTACCAGGTATTAGGGTAAACACTGGAGACAGAAAAAAAGGAAAACAATTTCTACCCTCAATTGCTTACATATTAATGGGGAGACAACATATACACAAATAGGCATAAAAAAGAGATACAAGCTCACACTAGAAAGGAAGTTGCAAGAAGCCTGGAAGGACCTCTTGCAGAAAGAGGCCTGAGACCTGGAAAAGCCCTCTTGCAGAAGGTAAAGTTTGAACTGAATCTTGAAATAAGCTAGCAAAGTGGATATGATGCTGGAAAAGTTTTTCTAGTATGGGAGGCAGCCAGTGAAAAGACATGGATAGAGAACATGGATGGTCATATGTGAGAAGTAGTAAATAGACCAATCTGTAGAGTGCGTGGAGGGGAAGAATATGGAAGACAACTAGAAAGATAGGAAGGGGCCAGCTTGTGAAGGGCAATAAATGCCAGAGTGGTTTATATTTAGACCTAGGAGTAAAAGAGAACCACTGGAATTTGTGATGAAGAAAGATGACATAGTCTGACCTATGCATTACAAAAATGTTGTAAGCCACCTCTTACAAGGGAAAGAGCATCACTCAAGAACTTTCAACGTTAGACAATGTCTTAGTTTATGGACTGGAACTAGTTCTGCAATTTCATTGGTTCAGAGTATTCCTAAATGAGGAAACTCCCTCTCTCTTGATAGAGTTGGCACCTTCTCTGCAAATTATAATCTAAAAAAGGTGTCTCGAGTATTGACAGTTAAATGATTTTCACAGGATCACATAGTTAATCTAGGTCAGATAAGACAGCTAGGTGGCATGGTGTATAGAGTCCTGTTCCTAGAGTAAAAAATATCTGAGTTCAAATACAGCCTCAATTACTAGCTATGTGGTCCTGGACAAATCATTTAACCTCTGCCTCAGTTTCCATAGTTGTAAAATGAAGATAATATTCTTACCCACCTTTCAAGGTCATTGTGAATATTAAAAAATATTATAATATATTTATTTAATAAATATAAATAATAAAATAAAGTGTTTAGCACAGTTCCTTGCACATATTAGGTGCTATTAAATATTTATTCTCTTCCTGTCCTCAGGTCTCCAGGGCTTCAAGACCCATTCTTTATGCCATTCTGTGTACATTCATTTGTGGTGAATGTAAACTGTATAGATAAATCTCAAAATTCTGATTATCTTCTTGAATTCTTAAAAATAATTTGAATATATCATATAGGATATTTGGAAGTAAGAGTTCATATTTTGTGTTAGTCATGTGGCAATAATTGTTGAATTGGGTTGATTTAAACCAGTGATTCCCAAAGTGGGTGCTACCACCCCCTGGTGGGTGCTGCAGCAATCCAGGAAGGTGGTGATGACCACACTGTTGCCTTAATTTGGTCTTTGAACTCTTACTTTTTAAAGATTAAGATGTTTTCAGGGACTTGACTTTGATTTCATTTTTGTTATTCTTGACATGATAAATATATTTCTTTTAATATAGAATGAGAGCTACTACATTTGGTAAATTATTTACCATTTGTTTAAAATATATATGTGTATATTTAAACTGAAATGATGCTTGTCACTCTCTTCATTATTTCCAGAGTCTATAAGCTTTGTTTTACTGAATGATATCAAGAAGCTTCTTGCTGGAGGCAACAATGTCCCTGACGCTTGCCTTGTTCTCATTTTCATTCATTTGAAGGCTATTAGTATAACAATAAGATGGATTTTTCAAAATTAGTTGTGAGTGCAATACTATCATAGATGATTTTGGAAATCTGAACTCCTCCCCTTCTCAAAAGAATTTTGGATACTATATAGTTGTTTTTAAAAGTAGTATAAGTAATCATGCAAGGCCATGGGGAAAACAGTGTGGAGTAGGGAAAAAAAAGGAAATAGTCAGGGTTTGCATGCAGAGCAATGGACAGACATTCACTATCCTATTAATAGGGAAAAGAAGACACAAGAGGAAGCAACAGTGAAACTCAGCTTCCAGGGCTTGTCCTATATGATGACATTATGGTTTTCATGATAAAGTCAGCAGTAACCTTTATCATTTTATATTGGATTTAATGGCATTGGAAGCTAGAGAAGCCAGCAGGGCCTCATTTATCATCTGGCAAACATCAGTCTCTTTTGATAATATTTTATTGTGCTAACTAAAAGAGACATGAAATTAAAAATAGGTCAGAAAGGTTTGGCATTCCAGTTTTCTTGATTTAAGGGGGGGGCAACTTCATCTCTCCTCCCACCTTTACTATATAACATTGGCTTCCTTCAAATGATATTATGAAGAAAATAATCTGAAAATGAGAACTTTAAAAAAGAGTTCTTTGATAAAGCTCAAGATTATGCTTTTAGGAAATAGTTCCTTCTTGAAGCATCAAGGAAAAGCACACAATTACAAAAACTATTTCAAATTAGTTTTCAGTTTTATTTATTTTGACTATAAGGAAATGTGTTGTCTTTTTTTGGAGTGCTTCAGTTTGCTTTAAAGAAAGCTAGAGAATTGTTAAGGGGGTTGTATTTGAGTTGTGTACCAGTTATTTTCTTCCTACTCTGACTCATTTATCCTACTATCCTACTATATTCCAGGACTTACTGCTCTACTAAGAAAACTTCATGAATCTAACTCCAATTCTCTTTATTTTTTTTCTGAAATCCTTACCTTCTGTCTTAGAATCAGTACTAAATGCTGGTTCCAAGGCAGAGGAGCAATAAGGGCTTGACAACTGGAATCAAGTGACTTGCCCAGGGTCATACTTCATGAGTCCAATGGGTGTTAATTTTTTAGAGAATGAGAATTGGAGCTTGCACTCCACTTATACGCATACATACTTTCATGTTCAGCATAAAAGAAATATTTTTTTAAATTAGCCAGCCTACTATGGCTAATATAAGGATATGGGGTGGAGACTACACCTATGATTTCATTGGAATAGTGAGCAACTGAGGAGGAACTTGGTCTACCAATCCAAGTTTAAACCTTTTCTGTTACTTCTTTTCCTAGAGTTCATAGTGCTTTGAGAAGTTGAATGACTCACCCAGATTTATTCAGTCAGTGTGTGTCAGAAGCAGAATTGGAACCCAGGTCTTCTTGGATTTGAGGCCAGTACCCTATCCACAATATCATAATGCTTCTCTTTATAACAATGGGACTTTAAATTTAGCAAGATTGTTTGATGGAGGGTGAGGAACAAACCTGAGGATGAGATGTTTTCTTAGATTCTTATGACTTGTCAAATCCCTCCAAAGTAAGTATTGAGGACAAGAGATGAAACAATTGCACCTCTCTCCATGGACTTAAGACACCAAACCCAAATGAGGCAACAACTCAAGCAATTCACAACAGAGAAGGCTAGTTCTTAATCCCTAATACACTAACAGCTCCATTCCCCATTCCTCACACACACCAGCCTCCATACTCTGGCTAGGCTGTACAATGGGTTCCACTCAGTCATTCCCTTGATGCTGCTATAGTCACTGTCAGCAGAACTCCTCTGCCTCTGCTTTTACTCTGTCATTTTATGGAAATAAGCAGGATAATTCAAATCTTTCTCCTCCATTCCCTATAACCTGTAAGGAGCCAGAGTGGACTCTTCATTGGCAGACAGCATATGAGCTGCTCTGCAGTAGTGCTCATCCAGAAGACTAAGGAACAGAGGAAACTGGGGCAGGGTACCAGTATGTATGGCTTAAGAAGGGTTAATAAGGAGGGGCTCCATAAAGCCTGAAGGAAAGGGAACTGTCACCCAGCACACTTTTGTGAAAATATAATCTTTATACTTTGGGGATAACTCAGAGAAATGATCTAATCTTATCACTGAGTGTCAGAAGCTACTAACCATCAAGAGAATTGAGTCCGTAAGCACAATAAAAGAAACACTTGAGTCCAAGACCAAGGTAAAAAGTGAATTCCACAGCATAGGGAGTGGCTGGGACAGCTTTATGATCTGGACCTCAGAGTAACCACCAAAGGAGGAGCAGTCAGGAAGCGAGTAATGGTCCCACCTCTATTATAGTTCCCAGTTGAATTTAAAAAATGAAATATGTACATCAGTAATGTTAATGATCAATCATATTTTATCTTTAAAAAAACAGCAGTGAAACAGAAGCCAGATTCAGTTTAAAGACAAAAGTTTTTTTAATGAGATAGAGACAGAAAGAGACACATAAAAAGACAGAAAGTGATGGAGAAGAAGAAGGAGGATATGTGAGAGGAGAACTAGAGGGAAAGAGAAAAGAAAATATTAGAGGGAGAGAGAGGAAAAGGAGAGAGAGAGAAAAGAAAGGGAAAAGAAAGTGTGTGGGGGGGGAAGAAATCACCATTGCTATTCCCAGTAGTATGAATTATTCCAGCTACTTTGAATTGACTCCTCCTAAATTCTGCATAATCTAATTATAACTTTTGTCTTCTTGTCCCAACATTTACTCCTCATAGGTCTCAGACAGAAATCTCTCTTCACTTTGATTCAGCCATCAGTTTCTCTTGTCAGCCCCTCTGTGCTTTTAGTTACTTATTCCTGGCCAGCAGAGCTCACTCTTGGTGCTACTTCCACTTCAGACAGCTGGGTAGAGTAGATAGAGCTGAACCTGTAGTCAGGAAGTCCTGCGTTCAAATTTGACCACAGACAGTAGCCGTGTAACCCTAGGCAAGTCATATAACCTCTGTTGGGCTCAGTTTCCTTGGTTGTAAAATGAGAATAATAGCAGCACTTATCTCACATTGTTGTTTTAAAGCTCAAATGAAATATTATTTGTAAAACACTCACAGTGCCTGGGGCAAGCTAGACACCATATAATTGCTTTTACTCCTTGTATCTGCCCTTCCCCTCAACACAGACACTTCCCCCCCCCCCCCCCAAGGTAAGACATACATCTGAAGAGTCAAGGAAGAAAGTATTTTGGGAAAGAAGAGAAAATGTTTGTTCTAATAAGCAAGTATGTCTTTCTGGTAAACCTATGGGGTGTTACATTCTATTTGAAGGGTTAGGGGTGGGAGAAGCAATGAAAGTGTTAAATGTTATAGTTTAGGAAGTTCTGAAACCTTTAATAATATATTGTGTTATCTTAGAAAGTCATTCATATTCCCATTATTTTTCCTATTTCATTCTTAAAGTGAAATTTAGTTTTTAACACTTTAGTTTGAATCATGTAGTTTTAGAAGTTGAAACAAATTTGCCAGGCAAATAGTAAATAAAACATCTTTCGCAAGAAATACACATTCATGCACACAAACACTTTTATTGTGCTTACGGACTCAATTCTCTTGATGGTTAGTAGCTTCTGACACTCAGTGATCAGATTAGATCATTTCTCTGAGTTATCACCAAAGTATAAAGATCATATTTTCACAAAAGTGTGTCTGTAACATTAATTACATATTAAGTATGTATTTATTCATTTGAAGATTTCATTTTTAAAAAGGCGAGTAAATATATTTCTTTATAGTATTCATTAGTATTTGTAATATATGATAAGGAAATATCACAATGCAAGAAACTGGAATAGCAGCAAATATGTGTTTACTTTTTTATGGACGTTAATAAGCTACTAAATGATTTTAGGGGAGGCATTTTGATTTTCCTCTATTTTTCCCTAAAGTTTATAGCAACATGAAGAATGAATCAAGATTATTGCGTAGAAGATTTAGATATTTCCTTTAATGTCTCAGTAGTGTGTTTTGAAAGCTTCCGGTGATGTATGGAATCAATGCAATGATTTTGGCAATAGATTTTGTGTGTGTGTGTATGTTGAACAGAGAATATTGATTACCAAAATTAAGGCCACTTTTTAGTTGTGCGTTATTTGAAGACTTTCAGCTTTTTTACCCCTCAGATCTATAATAGCAAAACTACTTCTATTAAACCATTATTTTTATTTGTATGTGTTGCTTGTTATATCATCTTTATTGCATTCAATAACTGGAGTAAAGCAAATTGATTTCTCTCATTCCTGCCGTGAGGTGGCTTCTAATGAAAGGTAGGTGGCTCAGCTAATTTGTACAGTAGCATTGGGTTCAGAATGAGTCGGTACAGTATAACAACATATTTGATTTCAGAGATTTCTTTTTCATTAACACAGAAGAACTGCTATTTAGGTAATGGCAATAATAGTTTAAGTAGCTTGGAAGTCTCAATGTTGTTATGAAGATATTCTGAGGACAGCAAGCCTTCCTCTGGAGCACTTACAAATTCCCACTAATGTAGTGTTCTTTGGTAATTCGAGCAACATTTTTTTTCTGTCTGCTTCCCTTTCTCTGAGTTATACATCTAGAAGCCTAATTCTGCCCCTCTTACCCTTTCTTGGAGTATAGTTTGACCTGGAAAATGGAATTCATTTCCTAGGGCATCCTGGCTGTGAATATTCTGTTTCTTTCCAATTATCTTACTTATCAAAGAACTAGTTATAAAAATAAAACAGATAAGCTCAGAAGTATTTACAGGAATGAGCAGAACCTCCCAGACAAAATTTGTGAAATGCTTTTATGACCCATCATCCTCTTTCATATTTCTACTTTTCAAAGTATTTTCCAAGCTGTTAGTTTCCATGATTTTCACAACAACCCAGTGAAGTTAGGAGAGGAAGACATTGTTATCTAAAAACAGTATTAGTGATAATAATAGTCTTTATTAATGATAACAAATTTTATTTTATTAGTGAAGAAGTCATTAAAGAAAATCTATCACCATCTGTTTTGCTGTTGCACATCAAGAACCATAGACCTTTTCCATCTAACTTGCCACTATAGGTGTTTTCTCTCTCATTATAACATTATCTCCTTGAAAGCAGATACTGCCTCCCCTTTTCCATTTGTATCTCCAACTCTTGGCATAGTACTTTGAAAATAGCAAGTTTTTCTTCATCCTTTCATTCATCTGCCTTATGCTTTGAAAGCACCTTGTGAACCCATTTCCCAAAAGCTATAGAATCAGAGTTGTGGAGTTAGAAGAGGTCTCATAGGCCATCTAGTCAATACTATACCTGAAAAAAAAAGGCATCCTACAAAACACCTGACAAGTGTTCATCCTGTATTTGCACAAAGATACTTCTCTGCAGAGAAGCCATTATCATCCAAGGTAGGCAGTCCATTCGACTTTTAGATAGATCCATTTGTTAGGAGTTTTATTTATTTTAAGCCTAAATCTGCCTTTTCAGCAAATTTTACCCACTGCTCCTAGTTCTTCTCTCTAAGACAGAGTATAACAAATCTCACTTCCATGTACCAGTCCTTCAAATCCTTGAGGACAATCATCATATTCTTCCTAAATCTTTTCTCATTTAAGCTAAACACCCTTTCTTCTATTGACTGATCCTCATTTGCATGCTCTTGAGACTGTTCACCTTCTCCATTGCCAGCCTTTGTATACTCTCTTGTTTATCAGTGCTCTACTGAAAATTCATTCCCAGAAATAAATATAATACTCCAAATATTGTCTGACTAGGGCAGGAAATTTTTCCTATCTGTCTGGAATCCTGTGCATCTCAGTATAACCCAAGAAGACATTATGTTTCCTGCGTTTGCCACATCACAATATTAACTCCTCTTGTACTTGCTATCCACTATAACTGAAGTACTCAAGCTATAGAAGAAGGAACTCTTCTGAGAGTTTGAAACTCTGAAGTGGTTTACAGATTGAAAATGAGGAAGAAAAATTGGAAAGGGCTTGATGAGATACAGGACTTGAGCTCAAAGACTGGAGGATCCAAAGAAGACAAAGGAGGGAGGGAGGAAAAGACAGTCAATTATTTTTTTAAAAGGCAAGAAAGACAGTCTGGTGTGACAATTCTCTTTCATATAAGAATTATAAGAGAAAAAATTTTGATGTTAGATGTGACTAACAATGTGCTAACAAAGTGTGAAATAATAATAAATTTGGAAATAGAGATTACACACACACACACACACACACACACACACACACACACACACACACTCTAACAGTTCTCCAAGGAACTATCTTATAAGAATAGCAAAGGTTAAAAATCTTACTTCCAAGTAAATATGGAGAGCAGTTAGGATATCAAGAGAACTATATAGAATGCGCCTTGTTTATCTTTCTTCCATGGTCAAGTGACTGCTCAAAGTATAGGTTTGTCTCCCTCCTTGAAAAGAAAGCAGAAGGACTTGAGGAATACTTCTTACCTCTCCAGGTACAATGAAATTCTCCTCTAAAAATGGGAGCAGTCCTTCAGTGGTAGTGGAGTGGAAGGAAAGAAAAAAAAGAAGAAAAAGCCCTGAAGAGACACAATGGAATCGCAACTTGAGCTAGAAGGGCAGAGAGTAGAATAAGAGAAGAAACAGAAGAAAAGCAGTTGAGCACCTGAAGCAAAGTTATGAGTTTCTCCTGAAAGAGTAGGAAGCTGAGTTTTCCAAAGAAGCAGTTACTTGTTCTCCAAAGAAAGATGATATGTATCCATGAGTACTGTAAAAGGAGGGAACATTCAGGAAGTATCAAAGAAAAAAAAAGATGAGTAGTTGTTGACATCCTGCTAAGGGTACTGTGGTATCTGTTTGTTAATCATGATAACAATAGAAGTTTGTGGGGGCAGCTAGGTGGCTCAGTGAATTGAGAACCAGGACTAGAGACTGGTGAGCCTGGGTTCAAATCTGGCCTTAGACACTTCCTAGCTATATGACCCTGGGCAAGTCGCTTAACCTCCACTGCGTAGCCCTTACTGTTCTTCTGCCTTGGAATCAAAAATAATATTGATTCTAAGATGAAAGTTAAGGGAAAATAAAAGTTTTCTATCTTTCTAGGCCATATACCCAAGATGAATGGAAGAGTATCTGAGACATACCAAACTGATTAACCACTGTATAGTCATTTGGATCTGTGATCTCATTGATACAGGTGTTTACCTGCAAAGATGCATATAATAGCTTTCTGTGTCTCCCTGTTCTATATTACCTTCACCCAGATCTTTTACAAATTTTACAAAAAGATTCCATCCTATGAGATTCACATCATGTAGGCATTCTTCACTTTCACTTGATATCACAAGGAATGTACATGGAGTACCCAGCCTATTTGTTACTTTACCCTTCATCCTTACTATATGACCCAGTCCATTGTCTCTTTTGCTTATACTTTTCTTTGAGACCCTTCATTCTTTATTTTTTCCATAATTTCTCATTTCTAATATCTAGTGACACTGGAAGACTGTTGGTATGAGGAAAAAGAGGCAGTGAAAGAGAGGATGATGGTGGTGGTGATGATGATAATGATGACAATGGTCTTAGGCTTTTCCTTCACTCTTTGATAGGATCAAGTATCAATAGGTGGGTGATGCCAAATCTTTGTAGTTCACTCTAATTCTTAATGCAAGGTATTGATGAGGAAGCAGAGCAGTAGCAGGAGCATTAAATCTATAGCATAGGTAATATAACATTGTGTATATAGTCACAGATTTCTTCTCTTGATGGGAAAACATCTGGGCTATAAAATGAATCCTTCTGGCACAGGCAATAGTTCATTACATATCAGGGTCATTTCTAGTAAAGTGGTTAAGAAGTCACAATTTCATGAGACCCATGTCAGTAATTACAATGATACCAAGGCTCTCCCATTATTCTGCCACCTAGTCGGTATGCCCTATCCTACCTGCTAAAACTTGTACTTTCCTGAGACTCCATCAGGGGAATGTTATAGAAAATCTGCCCCTTAAAGGTCTCTGTGGAAGACTGTCCTCTTGTTCCCCAAGGGCTAAATAAGGGTCCTTCTTCTCCCCTATAAAGGTACTCAGAATTACCATCAAATCAACTAAGGGATCCTCCTTCAAAATAAATATCCACCACTGTTTTATAGCCATGTTTTACCCCTTCATGCTATTAAAAAGCAAGATGTCTCCCAACAATACCAGCTCTTGGTCCCCCAAACCTTTTCTGAGGTGTTTCTTGAAATATCCCAAAGGAAAGGAAATCTGCCAACAGAGGGAATACTTCACTACTTCTCTAAGGTATATAAGCCCTCCAGGATGAGGAAAAGATTTGGAGGCCAAGGGAACTCTGTGCTAGAGGGGGAAAGTGCCAAAGGGAATCAGCCAGAACTTTGTCCAAAACCAGACCATTTGTATAAGGCAGGTGTTCCTAAATAATGGGTCCCAGAAACAACTAAACAGAAGAGTACTTCCTCTTCCTAAAGCAGCATTGATTTGGCTTCTGGTATGTTGGACACTTAGCCTATGCAGTCAGATGCAAAACAATTTGTTGTTTTCATTTTGGAGAGTGAAATGGGAAGCCATTCCAGAATCTTTGCCAAGAAAATCCCATGGATGGCATTGTCATGCTGTAGTCTTCAGGGTCATAAAAAGTCTGGTACAATTGAACAACTGAACAGCAGTCAGCAACTGCTGGTTAGCAGGGGTAAACCTCTTGCCTTGAGACAGTAGAGAACCATTTTGCTAGGGGAGACAGTTTGAGAACCACTTGGTTTCAGTGGGTACTGTAACTGTCACGAGGCATCCAGCTGATCAGAAATAACTAGCTTTTCTTAGTTAGGGGATCATATAGTCCTTGGCCCAGAACAACATGGCATCATCATCCCAAAGTACATGAAAGCAGTATCATCACTCACCCACCTCAGCTACTCTTATAATAACTAATCTGGTGGCTTAGCATGTATTTCTCTTTTTTTAACCCTTACCTTCTGTCTTAGAACCTGAACTATGTATCAGTTCCATGGCAGAAGAGCAATAAGGGCTAAGCAAATGGGGTTAAGTGATTTGTCCAGGATCACACATCCAGGAAGTGTCGGAGACCAGATTGAACCCAGGACTTACTTTCTCCAAGTCTGGCACTTTATCCACTGAGACACCCTTTAGTATGTATTTCTCATGAGTGCCAACATTCCCCACAAACAACTATTTGTAGTTGAAGACATCATCAAAATGACTCTATTGATCTTGAACCCAAATGATAGAGCCTTTGATTATCTAGTCTTCTGCTATCCAGGCCCTAGACCACATGGCTAGATTCCACTGCTGAGGAACTAGGATAAGGGAAGATCTCAATCTATCCCTCAAGGATCTCTTACATGCTAGCTGTGCAGCTTAGAGCTCAATCCTTTAGAAGGACCTGACAAGACCTTTAGGCTGTCCTATTAATGGACTAGTGGCTGCTAAAGGTCAGTTGTGTGTGCCTCTCTCATAACATATAGAGCCATTGGTAAATCGCATTCCTTAGGAGCTGGATCTTATAGGAGAGGGATTACTGAGCCCAAAGAGGAGGCAGAATCCCAGGATCTGGCCTGGAAGTCTTAGTCTCTAGCATAGTCACCACCATTTTTGTGCAGGGCACTAACACTAAAGGGACTCAAAAAAGCAAAATTTCTAATATGCCATTTTAATTTATTAGTAGAAGCCTCTTGGGTTCTACTAGTCTTATTAAAGGAGCTATCTTGTAACAGGCCATAATAAGCAACTCTGGACAAAGGGTGATTTTGTGCCAGCTATTTGGTAAAGATTAGGGACTAGTAAGGTCAATTAACCACTTTCCAAAAGTGATAAACTCAGTCACTGTTTTGGGGAACTTGGAGGTCCAGAAGCCTAACAGGGAGCTTATTGGCACAGTGGATATTGCATTAGGTCTGGAGTCAGAAAGACCCAAATTCAAATCCTAGCTCTATGACCCTAAGAAAGTCACTTAATTTCTATCTGCCTCAGCTACCTTAGCTGTAAAAGAGGAATAATAATAGCACATTCCTTTCTGTATTATTGTGAAGATCAAATTAAATATTTGCAAAGCACTTAGCACAGTGCCTGGCATATAGCAGGTATTTAATAAATGCTTGTTTCTTTCTTTCCTTGTGCTGGCCACATCTTGGTGCCTGCCAAATGTTCCACTCAGTTTGATCTTTATGGAAAGACCCCCCAGAAACCTAGCCATAAGGACCAAGAGGAGAGATAGCTATGTTTTTTCTTCCAGGGCTATAATATGTTCTGAATTCCACTTGAAAGAGGCAGACTTAGAAGTGCCTCAATAAATGGATGCTTTGGGGATATCCAGGCGGAGTATATAGTATTTGGCCACTGCATTGATTTCTTTTGCTGAAGTGCTTTCTCTCTGATACAAGGTAGAATTCTATGGGTGGGGGCAGAGTGGGGGGGGGTCTAGAGGGTGGTCAAAAACATAGGAAATGATTATGGTTTAAAAATAATAAGTTTTTGGTTTTAAACCTAGCATAGCATGCCAGAATAATCTTATTTCTTTTTGTTTGGCTAGGATAACTAGATTGGGGTATATCAGGAAATACCGTATGATAGTTTGCCTAGCTTTTAGCATTTGACAAATCTTCTTATGCTATTCTTGTGGAAAAGATGGAGAGCAGATGATAGTACAATTAGATGGATTTGGAACTGGTTGAATGGCCAGACCAAGGTGTAGTAATTAGTGGTTTAATGTCAACCTGAATGGAGATTTCCAGTCGAGTTTCCTAGGGATCTGTCATTGGCCCTGTGCTCTATAATACTTTTATCCATGATTTGTATAATGGTATAGATGGTATTTTTATCAAATCTACAGATGAAGTAGAACTGAGGGGGATGGCTAACCCACTGGCTGATAAAGTTGACATTCTGAAATGTCTTGATAGGCTAGTTGTAGTATATTTGATCTGAAATCTAATAAGATGAAATTTAATATGAATGAATACAAAATCTTAAATTTTTGTTAGAGAAAAACTTCACAAATGCAAGATTAGAGGGTTGAGGCATGACCAGACAACATTTTGTCTGAAAAAAATATCTGGTGGAATAATGAAACCTCTCTCTTCTCTACTAGACAATGGGGGTAGATGTTACATATATTTTCAGATTCAGTCATTGTATTTGTTTGACTATTTCTTTGTTAAAAAGGAGAGTTCAAGTCCAGGGGGTAAGTCACAACATCCATGACTGTAATGTCAAAATAAAAAGCACCAATAAAACTTTTTTGAGGAAAAATAAAATTCTTGCAATTCTGTGGTTGACTTTCAATGAGTGAACAATGTTATGTGGCAGCCAAGGAAGCTAATCCAATCTTAGGTGGCATTCAAATTGACAGAGTGCCTAGATTGATGGAGGTAACAGTTCCATTGTATTCTTCCCAAATCATACCACATCTAATAATTATAGTAAAAATAATCATAATAGTAACTAACATATAGCACCTACTATCTGCCGGGCACTATGCTAAGCACTTTACAAATATTATCTTATTTGATCCTCACAATAACCCTGGAAGGTATGTACTATTGTTACCCCCATTTTATAAATGAGAAAATCGAAGCTGAGTCAAGTTCTTGGATCTACACTTAAAGAACAACACTGATAAGCTGGAGAACATGTAGAGGCAGGCATTGAGGATGATATGTGGGATCAGAGAATATGTTCAGGGTTTATAAAAGATATATGTTTGCTCTAGTTGAGATTTTGGTCATTAGTACTATCTCTGTCTTTCCCTATCGAGGCTTATAGTAAACCTTTCTTTGATTACCACCAGGAAAGAGTGAAATCAAACTAGTTGGTCAGTGCCTTTTGTAGGCATACTCAGTTCTGGCTCAGAAGTCAATCAAAAAGCTATTCTTGACCATCCATTAAATGGGCAAGAACCAAGTATAATTTACACTCTGACTCAAGCTCCTCCATTCTTTGTATGACCACTTGTCAAAACGGAGATGTTGTACGGAGATTCTGATTCATTGCTGTGGGTCTCATTTCCCTCATTTTTAAAACGAGGAAGTTGTACTAGACTGTCCCTTTTAGCTTGAAGTCTGTGAACTTTTTTTGGATCAGCTGGTATTTAAACTCTCTTATAAGTATAAAATCAATTATTCTGGATCTGTATATATTTTCTTCACCTTTTCCCAGTTCTACTTCCTTTGCCTTAAATTAATTTCTCTTTCAAACTTCTTAATAATCAAAGGAATCAGAATGGGCAAAGAGGTAATAAAACTATCTCTGTAGACAACATGTTGGTTTTTGTGGAAAATTCTATGTTCACCTAAAAAGTTAGTCGAGACTATCAATAATTTTAGCAAAGTATTAGGATATTAAATAAACTCGCATAAATCATTAGAATTTTTGAATATTACTAACAAAGTCCCTTAAGAAAAGATGTAAAGATAAACTCCATTGAAAATAACCACAGGTAGGGGCAGCTGGGTGGCTCAGTGGATTGAGAATCAGGCCTAGAGATGGGAGGTCCTAGGTTCAAATCTGACCGCAG
>NC_058131.1:92215416-92230758 GCF_016433145.1 Gracilinanus agilis
GAGAGAGAGAGAGAGAGAGAGAGAGAGAGAGAGAGAGAAAGAGAGAGAGAGAGAGAGAGAAAGAGAGAGAGAGAGAGAGAGAGATGAGATTTTCTTTGGGTTAAAGAGTATTTTTAAACTACTGTCTACCCCCAGATTCCCCACAAACTTTCTAATAATTTTTAATTTCATCAGTAATTTATTAGTATTCCTATTTCTTTATACCCCTAATAGCATTCTTAACCAAGAACAGATTTAAAATATTTTCCTATTTACATAGGTTTTTTTTTCTCTCTATTCACCTCCAACTCTTTCTTGCCAGATCATCCATATAGTGCAGCAGTAAGAAACCAGGGTTTCCTTTCTAGGAATTAGTTGGCTCCAGTGATAACACCAATTTTGCTACTAGTTTTCTGGGGACATTTAAATAAATGGCAATCAGAAACACATTATTGGGAGTGAAGCTCAGATAGATAGTTGGAATTCAATGGATAAGATAAATTAAATAATTTTTTTAAAAATCATTACCTTTCCCCCATTTGTTAAGGATATTGCATTCATGAATAGGCTTCATCTACAAAGTTCATAAGACATTACCAATATCTTGTCTATCTCATCATTTTTAAACCTTAAAGTTAGGGGAAATTGCTCTTTCCTAATGTTCCTCTGCTTATCTTAAGGCATATTTCATTAGGACAAAATGATTACCAACCAAACACACAGACAACCCTCAGAGCAGAATTCAGATCCCTTTTCTGCCCCTCATGGACATATTAATCTCACCCTAGGATGGTGACAGTTGATTCCATTAATATATTTTTAACTGTGATGTGATTATGGAAAATCACACCAAAATTGCTAGAGCTAAGACTTGACCTGCCCTGAGAGAATGATGAAAACTCCATACCATTCTCCCTGACCTACCCCACCCCCCACACTCTCCAAATAGTCTTGGCTCTTAATGAGTAAGAGTAGTTTAAGCTGCAATTATTTCCTCTTATACTGACTGTCCTTTTCACCCTGATTACTCTTTGGATGTATAATGGAGAGATAGCTGCTTACAGGCTACAGAGGAGGTCCAGTGAATGGCAGCAATACATACTTACATGGAAAGAGTGCATTCCACTCTCAGAATAACCTGCCTAAAATGAATGCTGCCTTCACAAGTGAAGTGGACAGGGCTTTCCCCCATTTTTATTTGAAATGCCACTTTCCTAGTCTCTGGCTTAAAACAGTAAATAATTTTGGGAGATGGGGGAGGGAAGGTTTAGCCATTCATAGTTTGACATTCATTTCTGCAGAACAAAATGACTATTTGTGCCATGGGGGCCAGTACTTCTTTTAACTGACTTCCTCCAGTGCATAGAGCCTTCAACATGAGTAGATCTCCTATTCATCTGAGCGTAGCATCATATCTATGATGGGAAGGCCAGCCTAGGGAAAAGAGGGAGAATGTCAAGATGCCAGGATTGACAAAGTTACAGAATGAGAAATTTTAAGGAGGCTCATGTGGAGCTCTAGATAACCAATTCTGTTTAACAAATATTAAGCCCAACTTTCTATTTTAACTGGTTTTGACCATCTATTCTAAGGATGGATTAACTTCCTAAAACATTTTCTAGTTTACAAGCACTTTGCATACATTATCTCCTTTGATCCTCAAACAGCTGTATAAAGTAGGTTTATTTTTCTTCACATTTTTTCCTTCCCCTTTTACAGACAGGGGAAACTGAGATTGAAGAGACTAAATGATTTACCCATATTTATATGGCTAGAAAATGGTAGTTTAAAACTCAAACCTTGGACTCCATGCTTATCTCAACACACTAGGCTCCTCTAAAACAATAATTAATGTTGAGGAGATGGTGTGGTATAGTAAAAGGAGCTCATAAAGAACTTGTGTTCAAATCCTGACTCTCGTGTTTATTATTTCTATGATCTCCCTAAGCCTCAATTTCTTCATTTGTGAAATAAGGGAATTGAATGATGTGGCCTCGGAGGTGCTATCCAGTTCATATCTATGAACCACGCCAATAATGAACCACAGTAATGATGTAAATAGAGTGATATACTAAATAGAGTGCTGGATGTGTAATTAGCATTACCTAGATTCAAATCCTTTCTCTTCTTCTCATCCTAACTGGATGAACCTGGAAAAGACATTTTCCTTTTTGTTGTCTCTAAAGAACTTCACTGTTAAACCCCAGATGGTTTGCAATCTGCATTAGTGCAACATGTTCTCATACCAAGAGTTCCCCACCCTTACAAAATCATAGATCCTTTATGAATTCACATCTATAATAAATGCCCAAGGTTTAGCAAGATCCTGAGATATCTTCTGAATCATCCCACCACAATTACATTATGTTTGATTTAATTTTTGTGTAAAGATGATTTTATTTCATTTATCATAGTTTCATATTGAAACTGATAGTTCATATATGGCATGTATGAAAATTCTCTTAATTAGTTAGACCATAAAAATGACTCAACAATATGATGGTCAGCCTTGCAAAAAATCTTACACAAAATCCAGAAGTTTTTGTTGTTTTATTTTAAGAAAACAAAAAAATCATTTCTCAAAAAAAGAAAGACTTTTTTACTAATGAGCAGTGAACAGTTATTAAAAATAGCCAAGAAGAGCTGAAGAGCCCCCAAATTATGCCTGATGTGATGTGATTGGTTGATTGTTTAATTAGAAGGAAAGGAGTCCCCACTCTCTGATTAGGAGATGATAGGTTGGTGTAGCAGATTTTCATGTTTAATCCTACCCTTTATTTGTACCAATCTTCAATACTTAACTCTACTGAAATATAACTTGAATTATTCTTTATCATCTAAGAATGAGTAGTCCACATTAAATGAGTATTTCAAATATATAAAGTTTAATTGACAATATTTTAATTAAACCATTTTTGATAGAACATATTTCTGTCTAAAAGATACAACCTTAATTCCTATCCTTACCATGTCACTAAGCTCTGATTCTCTGAACTAACAATATGACCTTGATCAGGTTTTTTTTAATCTCAATTCCCTTAACTATAAAGTTATTCATTTGGGCTAAGTGATTCTCAGGATCTTTTCTAGCCCTAACATTCTGTGATTTTCTGAGGCTATGTTTATTGAATGTATAGTCATAGATATATTCATAGCATTTTAGATTATGGTATCATTGATACGAAAGAGGAAAGCACCTTAGAAATCATCTAGTCCCTCTCCTCATTTCGTAGATGAAGAAACTGAGGCCTAGTGGTGTTTAATCAAGGTTATACAGGTAACACCATTTTGTTGGTGAACATCCAATACAGAGATCAGTTTGAAGAAGGATTCCTTATGGATGGTAAAGTCCACCTAGATAGATACTCCTTTGGAGTATTATATTCTGTTGATTGTATCAGTCCCCAAGGAATTAAAGCCTTTTGGAAAAGATCTGTAATCACTCAAAAGGAGGTAGATTTGTCTATCTATACAAGAAAAAAACAATAAGAAAAAGAATATATATTTCTCAGATTGCAGTATACATTTGAATGGATACAACATAGAGTTTGGCCATCAGTATGAATATATGAGATAGACAATATAAATGGGCTCAGATTTAACAGGTCAAGAATGAAATGGATTGTTTTGAGGAAATTGCAAAACATATTAATTGATTGAAACTTTCCATGAAAGCAAAGGCCAAGCTTTTTAATATTAACATTTCATTGGTGATCTTATATAGAAATAAGGTGCATAATGCAACTGTCACTGAAAAATTTAAAATTAATATCCCACAGAGGACAAAGGAGAAGTGTATGGTGGGTATGCACAAACTACAATATATAATCAATGCAGAACACTAACAAACAAGATTAAAATACTTTATCAACGAATTGTATAATATGAAGGAAGGATTGATTGGCTATGCAACAAGAGCAAGAAAAAGCATGTTCTTAACTTCAAATATGGCACCTTAGAATGAAAATCCTGGTCACATACTAAGGCACACTCTTTTTTTCTTTTCTTTTCCTTTTTTTGGCAATATAATCAAAATGCATTTTTATGGAAAGAGCAGCATTTTTCTCCTAAATTCAGCTTGTTTTTTTTTATTGAATGTTCTTTTCAAAGATTGCCTCCTCACCAAGAGAAATGGTTTGTTTTTCAGCCCTTTCTCAGTAATAGTTATTTTTTCTTTTTTCTTTTTTTATTCGAAAATTTTTATTTAATTGATTTAGAATATTCTTCCATGATTACATGATTCATGTTCTTTCTCTATCCTCCTCCAACCCTCCTTCCATAGCCAACGAGCAGTTCCACTGGGTTTTACATGTCATTGATCAAGACCTATTTCCATATTATTAATATTTGCATTAGGGTGACCATTTAGAGTCTACATATCCAATCTTATCCCCATCTACCCATGTGATCAAGCAGTTGTTTTTCTTCTGTGTTTCTACTCCCATAGATTTTTCTCTGGATGTGAATAATGTTCTTTCTGCTAGGTCCCTCAGAATTGTCCTGGATTATTGCATTGCTGATAATAAAGAAGTCGATTACATTCGATTATGCCACATTGTAGCTGTCTCTGTATATAAGATTCTCCTGGTTCGGTTTTTTTCACTCTGCATCAATTCCTGGAGTCATTTCAGTTCACATGGAATTCCTCCAATTTATTATTTCTTTTAGCACAATAGTATTCCATCACCAATAGATACCACAATTTGTTCAGCCATTCCTCAATTGAAGGGCATCTTCTCATTTTCCAATTTGTTGCCACCACAAAGAACATTGCTATAAATATTTTTGTACAAGTCTTTTCCCTCTTTGGGGTATGAACCCAGCAGTGGTATGGCTGGATCAAAGGGCAGACAGTCTTTTAAAGTCATTTGGACATAATTCCAAATTGCCTTCCAGAATGGTTGGATCAATTCACAATTCCACCAGCAATGCATTAATGTCCCAATTTTGCCACATCCCCTCCAGTATTTATTACATTCCGTTGCTGTCATATTAGCTGATCTGCTAGGTATGAAATGGTACCTCAGAGTTGATTTGATTTGTATTTCTCTAATTATAAGAGATTTAGAACACTTTTTTCATGTGCTTATTGATAGTTTTGATTTCTTTATCTTAAAATCGCCTATTCATGTCCCTTGCCCATTTATAAATTGAGGAATGGCTTGGTTTTTTTGTATAATTTATTTAGTATAAATTTAAGTAATTAGACCTCTGTCAGAGGCTTTAGTTATAAAGATTTTTTCCCAATTTGTTCCTTCTCTTCTAATTTTGATTGCATCGGTTTTGTTTGTACAAAACCTTTTTAATTTAGCGTAATCAAAATTGTTGATTTTACATTTTGCAATTTTTTTCTAACTCTTGCTTGGTCTTAAAATCTTTCCTTTCCCATAGATTTGACAGGTATGCAGTTCTGTGTTCACCTAATTTACTTATATTTTCCTTCTTTTTATTCAAATCATTCATCCATTCTGAATTTATCTTGGTGTAGGGTGTGAGATGTTGATCTAAACCTAATCTCTCCTTTCACTCTGCATCAATTCCTGGAGGTCTTTCCAGTTCACATGGAATTCCTCCAGTTTGTTATTCCTTTGAGCACAATAATATTCCATCACCAACATATACCACAATTTGTTCAGCCATTCCCCAATTGAAGGGCATACCCTTGCTTTTCAGTTTTTTGCCACCACAAAGAGCACAGCTATAAATATTTTTGTGCCAGAAGAACATTGTACACAGAGACTGATACACTGTGGTAAAATTGAATGTAATGGGCATCTGTACTAGCAGCAATGCAATGACCCAAGACAATTCTGAGGGATTTATGGAAAAGAACACTACCCACATTCAGAGGAAGAACTACAGGAGTGGAAACACAGAAGAAAAACAACTGCTTGAACACTTGGGTTGATCAGGACATGATTGGGGATGTAGACCCAAAAAGACCACACCAATGTAACTATCAATAATATGTAAATAAGTCTTGACTGACCACACATGTTAAAACCAGTGGAAATGCAAGTTAGCTATGGGGGTGGGTGGGTTTGAGGGGGTAAAGGGGTAGAGTAAAAACATGAATTGTGTAACCAAGGAAAATTTTTCTAAAATTAAAAAATAAAAACAACAACAATAACAAAAAATAAACCTAATCTCTCCCATATTTTTTCCAATTTTCCCAGCAGTTTTTGTCAAATAGTGGATTTTTGTCCTAAAAGCTGGGCTCTTTGGGTTTACCATACATTGTCTTGCTGAGATTATTTACACCAAGTCTATTCCACTGATACTCCCTTCTGTCTTTACCCAGTACTAAATTCTTTTGATGACCACTGCTTTATAATACAGTTTAAGATCTGTACTGCTAGGCACCCCCTCCATCACATTTTTTTTCATTATTTCCCTTGATATTCTTGATCTTTTGTTCTTCCAAATGAACTTTGTTATAGTTTTTTCTAATTCAGTAAAAAAATGTCTTGGTAGTTTTTTTTAAACCCTTACCTTCCATCTTAGAATCAATGGTTCTAAGGCAGAAGAGTGGTAAAGGCTAGGCAATGGGGGTCAAATGACTTGCCCAGGGTCACACAGCTGGGAAGTGTCTGAGGCCAGATTTGAACCCAGGACCTCCTGTCTCTAAGCCTGGCTCTCACTCCACTGAGCCACCCAGCTGCCCCCATTCTTGGTAGTTTGATAGGTATGGCACTAAATAAGTAAATTAGTTTGAGTAGGATTGTCATTTTTATTATGTTACCTCATCCTACCCATGAGCAATTAATGCTTTTCCAATTGTTTGGATCTAGTTTTAATTGTGTGGAAAGTGTTTTGTAGTTGTGTTCATATAATTCCTATGTTTGTCTTGGCAGATAGATTCCTAAGTATTTTATATTGTCTAGGGTGATTTTAAATGGAATTTCTCTTTCTAACTCTTGCTCCCAGGATGTGTCAGAAATATATATAGAAATGCTGATGATTTATGTGGGTTCATTTTGTATCCTGCAACTTTGCTAAAGTTGTTGATTATTTCCACTAGCTTTTTATTTGATTATCTAGGATTCTTTATTATTTGTTTTCTTTAAACCCTTAACTTCTGTGTATTGGCTCCTTGGTGGAAGAGTGGTAAGGGTGGTCAATGGGGATCAAGTGACTTGCCCAGGGTCACACAGCACAGAAGTGTCTGAGGCTGGATTTGAACCTAGGACCTCCCATCTCTAGGCCTGGCTCTCAATCCACTGAGCTACCCAGCTGCCCCTAGGATTCTTTAAGTAGACCATCATATCATCTGCAAAGAGTGATAGCTTGGTCTCCCCATTGCCTATTTTAGTACCTTCAAATTTTCTTCCCTAATTGATACTGATAGTGTTGCTAGTACAATGTTAAATAATAGAGGTGATAATGGGCATCCTTATTTCACTCCTGATCTTATTGGGAAGGCTTCTAAATTATCCCTGTTGCAGATGATGCTTGCTGATAGTTTTAAATATATACTGTTTATTATTTTTAGGAAAGGTTCTTCTATTCCTCTACTTTCTAGTGTTTTTAATAGGAATTAATGTTGTATTTTGACAAAGGCTTTTTCTACATCTATTGAGATAATCATGTGATTTTTGTTGGTTTGCTTGTTGATATGGGCAATTACATGGACGGTTTTCCCAATATTGAACCATCCTTGCATTCCTGGTATAAATCCCACCTGATCATCATGAATAACCTTTGTGATCACTTGCTGGAGTCTTTTTTCTAGTGTTCTAATTAAGATTTTTGTATCTATATTCATTAAGGAGATTGGTTGATTGGTTTGTAGTTTTCTTTCTCTGTTTTTGATCTGCCTGGCTTTGGAATCAGTACCATATTTGTGTCATAAAAGGAGTTTGGTAGAACTCCTTCTTTGCTTATTATATCAAATAGTTTGTATAATATTGGGATTATTTGTTCTTTGAAGATTTGATAGAATTCACTTGTGAATCCATCTGGTCCTGGGGATTTTTTCTTAGGGAGTTCTTTGATGGCTTGTTCAATTTCTTTTTCTGATATTGGATTATTTAAGTATTCTATTTCTTCTTCTGTTAATCTAGGCAATTTATATTTCTGTAAATATTCATACATATCACCTAGATTGCTATGTTTATTGCCATATAATTGGGCAAAATAGTTTTTAATGATTGCCTTAATTTCCTCTTCATTAGAGGTGAGGTCTCCCTTTTCATCTTTGATACTGTTAATTTGGTTTTCTTCTTTCCTTTTTTTATTAGATTAACCAGTATTTTATCCATTTTATTTGTTTTCTCAAAGTACCAGCTTCTAGTCTTATTTATTAATTTAATAGTTCTTTCATTTTTTATTTTATTAATCTCTCCTTTAATTTTTAGGGTTTCTAATTTAGTTTTTATCTGGGGATTTTTAATTAGTTCTCTTTCTAGTTTTTTAGTTTCCATGCCCAATTCATTGGCTTGTGCTCTCCCTAATTTATTAATATATGCACTCAAGGATATAAATTTCCCTCTGAGTACTGTTTTGGCTGCATCCCATAGATTTTGATATGATCTCTCATCTTTATCATTCTCTTCAATGAAATTATTAATTGATTCTATGATTTGTTCTTTAACCAGTTTTGGAGAATCATATTCTTTAATTTACATTATACCCTTACTAATTATTATTATTACTTTTGTTGCATTATGATCTGAAAACATTGCATTTAGTATTTCTGCTTTTTTACATTTGTTTGCAATGTTTTATGCCCTAATACATGGTACTATGTGCTGCTGAAAAGGTGTATTCCTTTTTGTCCCTATTTATTTTTCTCCATATATCTATTAAGTCCAACTTTTCTAAGATTTCATTCACATCTCTTAGCCCTTCCTTGTTTTATTATTTTGGTTTGATTTATCTAGATCTGATAGATATAGGTTCAGGTCTCCCACTAGTATATATCTGTTTCCTCCTTAAACTATGATAGTTTCTCCTTTAAAAATTTGAATGTTATACCATTTGGTGCATACATGTTGAGTACTGATATTTCCTCATTGTCTATACTGCCTTTTATCAGGATGTAATTACTTTCCCCATCTCTTTTAATCAGATCTATTTTTATTTTGGCTTTGTCAGATATCATAATTGCAATTCCTGTCTTCTTTTTCTCAGTTGATGCCCAATATATTTTGCTCCATCCTTTTACCTTTACCCTGTGTGTGTCTACCTGCCTCATGTACATTTCTTATAGACAACATATGGTGGGATTTTGGTTTCTAATCCCTCTGCCATTTGCTTCCATTTTATGGGTGGGTTCATCCTATTCACATTCAGAGTTATTATTACCAGCTATGTTTTCCCCATCATTTTGATTTCCTCTCCTAGCTTCTCCTGGTCCTGCCCTTTCTTCTTTCACTATTTCCTTGGACAGCAGTGTTTTGCTTTTAATCAGTCCCCTAATCCCCACCCTTATTTAACTTCCCTTTTTACCTCCTCCCTTCTTATTTCCCTCTTATTTTTCTTTAGGGTATATTAAATTCCCTCCCCACCTCTCTTTACCTCCCTTTTTGTACTCCCTACTCAGTTCCCCACTTTTTTTCTTCTCAAATTTCCTGTAGGGTAAGATAGATTTTGGTACCCTAAGTATTACCTATTAGCTCTCTCTTCCTCCCCTTTTTATAATAGTATTCTTCCCCTCCCACTCCCATGTGCCTTTTTACATAGTATAGATTATCCTATTTTTATTATTCCTTCAGATTTCTCTTGATGCTATATTCAATTCCACCCCCTTTTATTTTTTTTTGTGTCTAATCTTAAACCACTTAGTACCCCAACCTCAACTGTGAATAATTCTTCTAACTACTCTAATAGTACATGCAATTTTTGACAATTACAAATAACATTTTTCCATGCAGGAATATAAACAATTTACCCTTTTGAGACTCTTTTAAAAAAAGAAAAAATTTCCCCTCTCTTTTTTATTTGTCTTTTCATGTTTCTCTTGATTTTTGTATTCAGACATCAAATTTTCTGTTTAATTCTGGTCTTTTCTTTATAAATACTTGGAACTCTTTTTTGTTAAATGCCTATACATTCCCCTGAAAGTATATTGTCAATTTTGATGGGTAAGTGGTCCTTGGTTGTAGACCCAGTTCTCTTGCCTTTCTGAATATCATATTCCAAGCCTTGTGATCCTTTAGTGTGAAGGCGGCCAAATCCTGTGTAATCCTGATTGGTATTCCTTGATATCTGAATTGTCTCTTTCTGGCTTCTTATAATATTTTCTCCTTAGCTTGAAAGCTCTTAAATTTGGCAATTCAATCCTGGAGGTTGTCTTTTGAGGATTTAATGTAGAAGGTGATCTATGGATTCTTTCAATGTCTATTTTGCCCTCTTGTTGAAGCACATCAGGGCAGTTTTCATGAATAATTTCTTGTAGTATGATATCAAGTTTCTATTTATTTTTAGGTTTTCAGGTAGACCTATGATTCTCAAATTGTCTCTTCTAGACTGGTTTTTTATGTCAGTTACTTTTTCAATGAGATATTTCATATCTCCTTCTATTTTGTCATTCTTTTGACTTTGCTTTATTAATTCTTGCTGTCTTGTGAGAGCATTAGCTTCTACTTGCTCAATTGTTGTCTTTAAAGACTGGTTTTCAGCTATGATCTTTTGATTTTCCTTTTCAGTTTGATCTATCCTTCTTTTCATTGATTCCAGCTGTTCAATTCTAGTCTCCAATTTGCTTATCATTTCACTTGACTTCTGGGTTTCTTTTTCCAAGTGGAAAAAGAAAACTCTTTCCCACTTTTCTTGCCAAGGTTCTTCTATCTTTCTAATTTGGCTCATAATCTTAAATCTGAGCTCCTCAAGAGCTTGTGAACAATTTCTATTTTTTTTGAAGGTTTGGATGTGTTTACTTGTTTGTTGTCTTCTGCTTTCTCCTCTGTGGTCTGGAATTTTTATGCACAAAAATTATCTAGCATCGGTTTTTTTTGGTAGTTGTGGATTGTAGTTCTTGCTTGTTGGTGGCCATTGCTTTGTTCCTTCCAGATCAGAAGTCTGAGTGAGGAAGATGGGCAATCTTTGTATTGATCTCCAGAGAGGTTTTTGCCCTGAGGCTATTTTTCAAGTCTCTGCAGTGTCTGCTGTGTTACGATTAAAAATGATAAAGATTGATATAAATATAGAAATTAGTATTTTAATTAAAGCCATGCTGATAGAGGTAAAATCATTAGCCCATGCGCCTGTAAGTATTCAAACTCTTGCCTTAGCTGTTTTTACCTTTCGTACCTTCGTGCGCTCAGGTAGCTAAAGAGACCAGTTCAAAGTCACTTCCCCGTAGTTAAAGATGTCCCTCACCTTGAATACGTAATCCCAAACAGGAAACCCGTTGGACCATGGGAAATGTAGTTTTTAAGGTCCCCACGTGTCCATAGAAAATATATATATATATATACTTTTAGATGGCATTTCCCAAATTCCAATTAACAGCTCTGTGCCACCCCTCTCTGCCCAATCTCTGTACCCACTCTCCACGTTTCCTCAGGCTTCTGGGTTTCCAAGTCTCGCTGCAATCAGGGGTAAGTCTGTGGTGTACTCATCCATCCCCCCAAGAACCTAGAGATTGCCTCACACTCATTCCAACTCTGGTACCATAGGAGGAATGATGAGCTTGCACTTTAGTGGGAGTAATTTTGCCCCCTTTTAGCATGGAAATGCCCAAACTCTGCCTACCTTCAATGTTGTAGCTCCTTCACTCATCTGATCTTGGTTATTGTCCTTTTGAGGCACTTTATATCATTTGGTGGAGAGGATGGGAAGAGACTTGCTTCTTCTACTCTGGAGCCATCTTAACCTGGAAGTCTTAATTTTTTTCCAAATTACATGTAGAAGCAATTTAAAACAGTTTTTCCTTGAATTTTGAGGATCAGAGTCCCTAAAATGGTAATAAATTTGACACAGATTCTTCATGTGCTATTGTGCAGTATATATTTTAATATTCATCATGTTGTAGAAGAAGACGCATATAACTAAAAAAACTCATGAATAAAGTAAAGTGAAAATGGGTTCTTTGATTTGAATTCAGATTTCATAAGTTCTTTCTATGTAGGTGAATAGCATTTTTCATCATGAGTCCTTTGGAGTTGTCTTGGATCACTGTGTTACTGATAATAGCTAAACCATTCACAGTTGTTCATTATACAACATTGCCATTACCATGTAAAATGTTCTCCTGGTTCTGAAGATACAGTTTGGCACTGATCACTTTATTTTGTGTCAGTTCATATAAGTCTTTCCAGGTTTTTCTTAAATTGTCCTGTTTATCATTTTTACAGCACAAATACTATTTTGTTATTATCCTATACCATAACTTATTTAACTATTCCCCAGTTGACATCTTTCAATTTCCAATTCTTTATGACCACAAAAAGAACTGTTTTAAATATTTTGTACAAATAGGCCCTTCCCTACCCCCCTTTTTTATCTCTTTAGGATACAGCCTTGTTAATACTATTCCTGGATCAAAGGATATGCATAGTTTTATAACCTTTGGTGTAATATAGGATTTTTAACCTTGCCATGCTGGTTGACCCACTTATTAATTACATTGGACATGGTTCCAAATTGCTCTCCAGAATGGTTGGACCAGTTCAAACTCCACCTATATTGCTTTAGTGTAGGACATTTTCTAAAAAGATTGCCCAGCTTTTTGTCATGGCAAAGATTGGAAAATGAGAGGCTGTCCCTTGATTAGGGAATGGCTGGACAAATTGTGGTATATGATGGTGATAGAAAACTGTTGTGCTCTAAGGAATGATGAACTGCTTGATTTTTATATGAACTGGAAAGACCTCCATGAACTGATGCAGAGTGAAATGAGCAGAATCAGAACAACATTATATACAGTAAAAATTGTGGGATGATCAAATATAATCAGTTCTCCTACTAATAGCAATGTAATGATGAAGGGCAATCCCGTTGAACTTATGAAAAAGAATGCTATCTGCATCTAGAGAAGGAACTAGAGGAATATAAATGCAGAAGAAAATCATATGATTTATCACTTGGTTATATGTGTATGTGATTTGAGGCTGTGCTTTTTAAAAGAATACTCTATTACAAATGTGAATAATATGGAAATAGATTTTAATTCATAAGACCTACATAAAACAGTGGAATTGCTTGTTAGCTCCTGGAGGGGGCAGAAAAGAGGGGAGAGAGAGAACATGAATCTTGTAACCATCAAAAATATTATAAAAAATGATGTGGAAATTTTTAAAATTGTAATTAACAACAACAAAAAAAGGTTGCCCAGAAGTTTTGAACTCAAAAAAATTTTTTTCCTCATTTAGGCATATGATAAATGCCTTTAACATCTTTAATTGCTTTTAGAATTCTCTAGAAGTACTGTGCGTGCGTGCGTGCGTGCGTGCGTGTGTGTGTGTGTGTGGTATTTCACTTTCAAAGTTGAAAGTTCTTGAAAATTAGTTATTACATATTTTCCTCTTCTCTCTTCCTATCCCACCCCTCATGATTTCTGCCACTTTGCTGGACACATCTTTTAATGCTTTGATGAATTTGTGATTTCATGAATATAGGTACTTCTATAAGTAGTACACATTGTAAAATATATATTTCTGGTCTTATTCATCCTTTTTCTGTCACCTCATAATTCCTCCATATCCCTCTGGCTCTCTTGACACTAAATACCAATGCCTACTCAACTTCCTTTTCCAGTCATACAACCTTCTGCTATTATCTTCCCCACCACTAATGCACAGTTTTTTGTTGTTAATTTGTTGCAGCTCATTTATGACCACCATCTACTATTCATTGCCTTCTGGTTGATTTGCAAATGTCAATTCTTTGGAGAATGTGGTATTTTTTGGCTCTTTACTGTGTTAATGGAATTAGCTCTAGTCCATTCATAGTCAAAACTCTACCTACCTGAGATGATGTTCTCCCCACCTCCCTTAGTGGGGAGGGGGATGAGTTACCCACACGTGACAATAAGTAACAAATCAAGAACAAGGGACTGCCCTTTGGGCAGTCCAAATCAGTGTAGAGGCTGCCATTTGTCCACTTGAATTAGAGGTGGACCCACAAGAAGTGACTAAAGACACTATCTCTTCAAGTATGTTGGTTACTTCCTGCTAAGGGAGTTTCCACTTTGAACTTGGTGCTGAAGGATCTCCTCAGAGACCTCAGGCATCTTCTACTCTGAATGATCACATGGGTAAGTTAGGCTGACTTCCTTGGCCTACCTTGGCGTTTTTCCAAGACTCTACCTTAAGTAGGCTCTAGCCTATCTGATTGCTAGGCCTTGTGGCTTGTAGCCTAATTTATTTAGCCTTTTAACCTTCTCTCTCTGTCCAGGCCTCTGCAGGCCTAGACTATCCTCTCCCTCTCTTTATTTCCTTACCTTGTACCTTCCTAATTGTAAATAAACTACCTTATACCCAATCCTGACTTGGGTCTATTTTAATTACGGAATCAATCTGAATTGTTGATTCCTGGCAGCCACACTTTAAATAAATATCTATAAAATATCTAAAATCTCCCTCTTACATTACACATAATGGATTTCTTGGTATTACTTGAATAAAAAAAGAAAGCATATTCTTGTTTTCTTTTTTAAAATATTTAATTTTGTTCAACAAATTATTATTATTAGATTTTGAAGATATGAAGATAAAAGATAGTCTTTTGCCTTGTTTATATTCTATAAATATATAACATGTTAATAAGTAAGTACATATAGGACAATTGAGGCAGAAGAGGATATTAACATGTAGAGGGAGTGATGAGAAAAGTCTTTGTATAGAAGATGGTTCCTCACTTGAACTTTGAAGGAAACTAAGGGATTCTAATAGAACAGAGGTAAAGAGGGAGAGCATTCTAGAAATGGGAGACAGTCTTTGCAAAAAGGAAGGAAGAAACAATAGAATGTCAAAGTTCAATAAATAGCTAATAGGCCAGCTTGACTAGACTAGAGGGTATTTTTAGGTGTATAATGTCAGATATGGCTGAAAGGTAGTCTAGAGCCACATTGTAAAGAGCTTTAAGTGCAAGAGTATTCTTTTGCTTATTATAATCTGTATAATTATGAATGTTACAAAACAGCATAGGCTCTAGGCTAAACATAATTATTTCTCTTCCTTCCTTCCTCCCTCCTTCCCTTCTTCCTTCCTTCCTTCCTCCTTCCCTTCTTCCTTCCTTCCTTCCTTCCTCCCTCCTTCCCTTCTTCCTTCCTTCCTTCCTCCTTCCCTTCTTCCTTCCTTCCTTCCTTCCTCCCTCCTTCCCTTCTTCCTTCCTTCCTTCCTCCTTCCCTTCTTCTTTCTTTCTTTCTTTCTTTCTTTCTTTCTTCCTTTCTTTCTTTCTTTCTTTCTTTCTTTCTTT
>NC_058131.1:92233629-92320914 GCF_016433145.1 Gracilinanus agilis
GGATTTTAACTGGATCTTGAAGGAAGTTAGGAAAAAGTGGTGAGGAGGGTGAGCATTCTAGGAATGATGGGAAGACAGCACAAATCCATGGCATCAAGAGATGCCATATAATATGTTTGGAACAGCAAGTAGATCAGTATGGCTGAACATAGAGTATGTAGAGGGAAGTAAAATGCAAGAGTGGAAAAAGTTAGGAAGAGGCCAGGTTGTGAAGTGCTTTAAAGGCAAAAGACAATTTTATATTTGATGCTGAAAATAACAGGGAGTTTCCTGAGAAGTGTGACATCATCAGGCCTGTGCTTCTTTTAAGAAACTTACTTTGGACAATTCTAAAAGAATCTCAATGAAAACTGCTATCTACCTCCAGAGAGAACTGATGAACCCTTTTTAAAAAAAGCCTTACCTACCATCTTAGTATCATACTATGTATTGGTTCTAAGGCAGAAGAGCTGTAAGGGCTAGGCAGTGGGGGTTAAAGAACTTGCCCAGGGTCATATAGCTAGGAAGTGTCTGAGGCCACATTTGAACCCAGGACCTTCCATCTCTAGGCCTGGCTCTCAATCCACTGAGACACCCAGCTCACCCTGATGAACTCTTAAGTGCAGATGAAGCATATTATTATTCACTTACTTTATTTTTCTTGCTTTTTTGTAACATAGCTAAAATAGATATGGCTTCACACCTATAATGGGTATCATATTGCTTACCTTCTTAATGCATGGAGGAGGGAGAGAATGGGAAGGTGAATTTAGACTCAAATTTTTAAAATTGAATTTAAAAATAAATTCAATTTAAAAATTGAAAGCCTATCTTTTTAATCTTGGGGGCAGCTGGGTGGCTTAATGGATTAAGAGCCAGACCTAGAGACAGGAGGTCCTATGTTCAAATCTGTCCTCAGATATTCCCTAGCTGTGTGACCTTGGGCAAGTCACTTAAACCCCATTGCCTAGCCCTTACCATTCTTCTGCCTTGGAACCAAATACATGATATTGATTCTAAGATGGAAGGTAAGCATTTAAAAAATAAAAATAAAAAATGAATTAGCAATCTTGTTATCTAATGTATCCCTACAGAAAGTCAAAGGCAGAGCAAAAAAAGGTCTTATATGTCTTGAAATATTCATAGTAGCACTCTTTGTGATAGGAAGAAATAAAAACAAACTAGGTATCCACTGATCAGGAAATGGCTGAAAAATTATAGTATATGTCTGTAACGGGATATTATTGTGCAGTAAGAAATGATGAGTATTAAGAATTCAGAACATAGGGGAAAATTCAGGAAACATGAGGAGGAAAATGGTACAGTAAAAAGATACTGGCTTTTGAATTAGAGTACTTATAAGAGTAAGACTTGGATTTATTGGATTAATTGACTTCTGAGGTTCCTTTTAGCTCTGGATCTATGACCCAATGATTTATATGAACTGATGTGTAATGCAACAAGCAGAACCAAAAGAATAATGAAAACTACAGTGACACAAAAGGAAAAATGCCTTAAAGATGCCATACTCCAAGTAAATGACCAAACAGTCATGATCCTGGAGAACAGGTGATACCTTCCCCCTCCAACATATAAGAGAGGTAGGGGATTCTAAGGACTGACTGTTGTACATAGGCCAGATACAGTTCTGTATAAGTAATTTTTATTTAATTGCTTTTCTTTATTAGAAAGGTACACTCAAACTGAAAAAGATGGGAGTTCTCTCCAGAAAAGATTGTGATAATGAAGAGAAAGGCATCAATAAAATGTATTCACAAACAACAATGATTGTGGGCCCTGAGAGTTGATAGTAAAATTCATGTCCTTATTCTATCTTAAGAAATAGAAAAACATAAGCGTGGAATGTTATATGATTTATCAGATCTAATAACCACATTAGTTGCTTAACTTTTTATGGAAAACTACTATAGGGGTGGGTGTTGGAAAGTGATATATCAAAGCAAAATGAATCAATAAATATTCATTTTTAAAATCCACTTTGTTTCATATGGATTGACAATATAATTAAATAGAATAAGTAATAATAATATATTAAGTATAAACATATTTTATATAATAAATAAAATAATAAATAAAAATAAAATAGAAAGCATCCCCTATCATCCAATTCAGTGATATAGACCTCCAAGAAAACTATTGGTCATTATTCACACATACACACACAGGCATATAAGAGGCACAACACAAATAGAGGTGAGTGAAGGGAAACCCATTTGAAGCCTTATGTTGAACATTGATATAATCGTAGCTAACACTTGTATAGCATTTACAATGTGCCAACAGGCACTATGTTAAATCCTTTTCAATTTTTATCTCATTTCAATCTCGCAACAAACATGGGAGGTAGCTACTATTATCATCCCTATATTATAGGTGAGGAAAATGGGCAAAAGAGATTAAATGACTTGGCCAGGGTCACACAGCTCATAAATATCCGAAGATGAATTTGAATTCAAGTCTTCATTAATGTAGACCCTAAAACTGTGCCACCTAACTGCCCCTCTAAATGACATCTTGCTCAAGGCCCTTTTTCAGTGGCCTTCCCTAACCCTTTCACAAGTATGCTGTTCCCTGCTGTACACAAGACTGAAGCCATGTAGCTGAAGACAATTACTTATATTTCAGTATATTTATATTTCAATACTTAGAAATATTTTTGAGAAGTTTAGAACCCTTGCTTACCCAACATTTTTGAACAGTCGTAACACAAGACTATTATGTGATTTTCCATATTTGTTTTCCATCTCCCCTAAAGAATCAGAATATATACATAGATGTGTGTCAGAATCAGAAAATGTATATATTCGGAAGCAAATAGCATTTGCTCATTTTTTCCTCTCTCATTAATATCTTCACATTGCTTCAGAGAGGAGAGGAGTAAGCAGGACTAAACCGTAAAACTTAATACTTTGCCCAAGATGAAGTGCAAAAATAGGAACAGTGACTAAGAATGTGATGATGAACATTTTGGTCAGACTATTAGATGATTTATTAATGAAGCATTGAATTAGCCAACAGGGAAAAGAAATACTGTTAGTGTTAGACGCCAAAAGACCACTTTTAAGGAAAAGTAAATGCAGAGCATGCACCACGTCAGAAAACTAATTTTAATGGTAACAATGGATTCAGGCTTCTTGGCTCTAAGAGGAAATATTCCCGCCGTCACTGCCTTCCACAAATAAGTTGTTGGAAGTAAACGAGGTTTGCTATTTCAGGACGAATTTAGCAATACCTCTGCTCTATTATCAGCATCATACACAGTTGGTTCATAGCAGAATGCAAGCCTCTCTTGTCTGTGAATAAGCATCAGGCTGACTGTGCAGGATGATAATTGCTCTGCCTGCACTTCCTCTGGCACCTCCTGATCTCTGCTAAGTGGTTAGTAAAACACATTTTTGTACGAATGTCAAGTACTTCTAAAATTTTGAAGGACTCAGTTTTTGATTGTTCTTTTCCTTATTATTAAGTTTAAGGAAAGTTCAGGCAAAGCCATTTCCTAGCTGTCGGTGTTGCTAGTCAACATCTTAAATAACAAGGTTCCCATTTGTCTGTACTTGGTATCTTTTAATCAGATTTTTTTTCTTTTTTGCATTATGGTTTGACACCGACCGGGTATGTATTAGGATATCAAGTATCCGACTTCAAACAGAAGACAAATTCGCTAAAGTGAAAATGATCATGATAGCTCCCTTGTCCCCCCCCAACCCCCCGCCCCAGTGTATGTAAAACTGACTTTTAAAGTGTTTAGGGGATAATGGATCATGTAAGGTCAGTACTAGCCATAGCTGTTATGGCTCTTATTTTCCCTTTTCATGGGAGGGTGCTCAGCAAAATGAGATTGTCACACTCTTTTTTTGAGAGGACAGCGACAGACAGTTAAAAGCCTCTTCATGTAAGGATGTTATTTCATAAAGACACCAGCACTGGATTATCCCCTTCACTTTAAACTTCTGCCAGCTTGTACAAAAAGATAAAACAAAATAGCCCTAGTCCCAGGGGTGGGGAAATGCTGGCCAGATCTGCCTGGGTCCATAAGCTTTCATTTTGATTAGTCACATGTGAGGAAAATTCACTTAGGCTGAGAGGTAAATTTAATACCAGTTATGCCCATGCTGTTCATATCACAACCATTTTCACATGATGCCACTTAATTCCCTAAGAAGTAGAAAGGTAAATCGTTGGCTGGCCAGCTAAGGTGTCACAATGCATTAAGACCAGGGTTCGCTGCAGGGGATAATGGTTCTGATTGCTGTTGACTCATGTCTCTACCAACTGCCTCATGTAAAATAAGTGACATTTAAAAGACATCAAGATGTGAGAAGAGGTAAAAAAAAAAAAAGATGGAGGAAGAAGAGAGGGGATGATAAAAAAAAAAAGTGAGCACTACGCGAAAGTTGCCACCTGAACATAAAGTCCCTTTTTCACCCTAAGTGGTATAAAATGATAACTTGACATGCCATGGGTGACCTGCACTAAGCTTTTAACTTCCTGTCTTGTGTTTTTAGAGAAAATCTGTAAAATTGCTTCTGGGAACTGCTCCAACATGTTATCATTTATTTCCAATTTAATTTTTTTTAAACTTTTATTCTTTTGCCCTCAGATATCAGTCTATTCATCTCTTTAAAAGCTTTAGGCTGAATCAAGTTAGGCAGTGGTATACAACAAGAGGCAGCCTCCTTTCTGAAGGCCCATTTACGTCTGTTTTTATAAAGAGAATCAAATTCCAGTTTACAGTAAGCATATGCTTCAGTTGACATCTGTTTCTAAGACTTGGATGCTTTGTTTGCATAACAGGCACCAATAAATGGCCTTGTTTTAAGTCTGCTCACTGAGTTGTATTTGGGTTGTTCAGCTGGGGATTTTAGCTGCAGCTGATCCCCTACCGCTCATAGCTGATAGGAAAAAGAAAAAATCTGAGAAGCCCAGTCCTATTTATTAATGCAGATTTTAACATTCTCAATGAACCACTTATCTAGTGTTATACGGCAACCAAATCCTTGTTTGCTCAGGTGGGGGCGGGGGTGGTGGTGGTGTCCCCCGCATTATTCTTCAAAGTACTGAATTAAAGCTCACCAATTCTTTGAGGGAGGGGGAATGGGGGCGTAGAGGTTTTGATGTTTTCTTTACTCAATTTCCAGCGAAAATTCTTAGTACAATCAGATAGAATCATTAAGGAAGAGATCATGAACCAAGCTTATGGGGAATGTCTTTACTGTGAAACACGAATATCTGATGTTTATATGGATATAAATGTAAGGCTTTTCATGCAGAAAATCTGACAATTTCTATTAAAAATTTGCATCTTTTGAAGTGATAACATAGGGTTGTATTTCATTCATAGAGTGAGTTTTCTGCCATGAAGAGCACACCTGATTCCAAGCACATAAAAGATAAACTATGTTAACATAATATTAAGATATTTTAAAATGTATACCTTACAGTTTTCAGGATTATTCCTGCTCATTTCAGAAGTTTCTGCCTCTGTTAAGCTACATTGATTACAAAAGTAATCCACAGAGGCTATAAGTATTTTTTTCCCTCCCCTTGCCATCTTACATACATTCTGGTAGCTCCTGAAAAAAGAAATCAAACTCTAAAATAATTCTGTGGATTTGGTTCTACTTACTACCAGTGTGACCTTGGACAAGTCACTGGACACTGCCTTTCTAGGTCTCTCTGTTTCCTCATCTTTACAGTGAAGGGAGCGCTCTCTTCTAGCTCTAAATTCTTGGAATGTAAACTTTATTATTAAAAGAATTTCTGTTAATTTTAAAAATATAGATGTAGCCAGCCTTGGAGTGTTTAAATATGTTGTGCAAACTGACTTCAGCATTGCTGAACTATTACTGCATAATATCAGTAATGGCCTTTGGAAAGCGGAGCATTTTTCAAAGGGATTTACATATCAACTTTTTCTAGTGGAACCAACAAAAGTAGTATGAAATATATCTACTCCATTTACTCTTATCCATTGCACCTACTTTCTTTTTTCCCTTTAATTTTTATATATGGTAAAAATTTCATTGAAGAGAGATTTTAGATGACAGGGCTGTAATTTTAAACCCAATAGAAGAGGTGTAAGCAATTTGAGCTTAGCTGAAGCATAATCTTAGGTTGTCAAGAAGAAACCCATTCTCCCTATGCTAATCAATCAGTATATCAACCGACCAATCATCTCCTCAGCTTAGCATATATCCTAAGGTTTGATATATCTATTAACTGCCCATCATGCAGCTGGTCTCTGGATGATGAGATTCCCCCTATCTTGGCATTTGGAGGCAGACAACTGAGCTATCACAGCCTCAGATAAATACCAAAGTGGAGATTTCAATCCTGTTCCTGAGTGCAAAGACAATCCAGGAACATTGAAAATATTCTCAGAAGAGAATACACAGAAAATTACATTTTTCAACACCATGGTGTGTGTGAAAATTGTATATATTATATGATTTTTTTCCTCCAGCCACAACAATGTGAAGGAAAATGACTATTTTATTATGATTGGAACTCTGGCAACCAAATAAGGTATCGGAATCTGTTATAAACTGCTAATTACAATAGAAATTATGTATAGATATGTGGAGATGTCAAAATAATGACCTTTTGAAGTACCTATTTATTGAAAACAAACAAAAGCCCAACTCCGTGAAACATAAGAGCAAAGTAAATTTAATCCTGAGGAAAAGGACTATTTTTTTTCTCAAACAATTGTATACCTGCTTCTTGGCTTCCTCTCAGAGGCACAATCTTAGATAGCCAGAAACCGAACACATCTACTACGAAACCAATCTTCTAGTTTTTATATGTGTGGAACAGCTACAATGCATTGTTTCCCAAAACCTGTAATTGAGAAGCAGAAATCAAAGACTTCTTGAGTTTTTAATTTCACAAACATTTATTAAATGCCTACTATATACAGAATCATGTGCTAGATGCAGGGAAGGTAGATTCCACTATCAAACAAATTAATTCTTTCAAATTCTAAGGATTAATAATTTTTAAAAGATAATCCCTCCCCACATCAATATACATAGATAGTCTTCCCAGAGTACTTTGTTCTGCTTCTCTCTAATGCACTTAATAGGAAAAAGCAGGATGATGTAGATATGGCCCTGGGCTTGGAGTAAGAAAAAGGCCTCAGTTTGGATTTTACCTCAGATACCTTATTAGTTTGTGACCCTTTAAGGTCTCCCAGCTTCATCTGAGAAGGGATCTCTGCTTTCATGGACCTTATTGCCCAGCAGTAAGCTAGAACACAAGTACAAGTCATTAAAATTGCAAACAATAATAATACCAGCTGACATATCAAAAAACATTTTATACATTTTTTCTTATCTGACTACAAGTTAGGTGCTATAATTTCCCTTTTATACATGAAGAAAACTGAGCCTGAGAGTCAAAGGTATTTTCCCAGGGTGACAATAATTAGTTAGTGTCTAAGACAAGGGTCCAACTGAGGCCTTTTTCTTACTCCAGGCCCAGGGCTCTATCTACTATACCATCCTGCCATCTCATGATGAGTGCACTTTAAAGAGAAGCAGAACAAAATGCTCTGGGAGGGATATATGTATGGAGTAGGGTACAGGGAAAGGAATTACCTTTTTGATTAATTATTAGAATTTCAAAGAATTAACTTGTTTGATGTGCTATTTCAAATATTTAAATACAGAAATAAAAATGCAAACTTACATCATGATTGTACCTTTGTTACTCATGTGTAAAGAGGATCAAATGAGATGACTTTATAAACCTGAGAGTGCTCTGGTAGTTAAATGCCTCTGAGGAGAAGGAAGAGGAAAAGTAGGAGGAGGAGAGCGATGATGATATGGTTTTTGCTATGGAGTGGAAAACTGAGTAGTCTCAGAACTCATGGTACCTAGCAGTATTCCTTTGAGCAAACCTATTAACCTTACTTGCCTCAGTGTCCTTCTCTATGAAAATGAGAAATTAACTCTATTGCCTCCAAGGATCCTTCTGGCTCTATTGTTACTAATAACATTGCGAGATAACATGGAATAATGGAGAGAGAATAGGCCTGGGAGTTGGGAAGCCCTGGGAAGGTGGAAAGGCCCACCTATGGCCCTTAAATGATGTTGTGACCCTAGACAAGTCTGTAAAACTATTGCTAATTTGCACTGGGCGGGGGGTAGTTTCCTCACTGGGAGTTCCTTATACGAGTAGTGTCAAACTTAATTAGAAAGGGATCCCCATGCCCACATATTGCCTTAGAAAACCCAAAATAAACATTATCTATGTTATATTGTAGGTCAGTTAGCTAGGTAGCTCGATGGATAAGGTGCAGAGCCTAAAGACAGGATGACTCATCTTCCTGAGTTCAAATCTGTTCTCAGATACTTACTAGCTTTGTGTCCTTGTGCAACTCATTTACCCTATTTGCCTCAGTTTCCTCATCTGTCAGGAAATAGCAAATCACTCCAGTATTCTTGCCAAAAAAAATCTAATGTCAAGTGGGGTCACAAAGAGTCAGATATAGCTGAAATGATTCAACAATAAAAACATGTTAAATTATATATTTATTTATTGTGTTAGACATTTCCCATTTATATTTTAATCTGATTCAGACCCCACTCTGGAGTTTGACCTTGATACCTTGTATTTGATACCTCTGCCTCACACCTATGAAATCCAGATCTGCTTTTTAAAAAATAAAAAAAGCAATAGTAGCACACATTTCTGTTGTATTTCAAAGTTTATAAAGTGCTATGAGGCAGGCAGATCAGATATCAAAACCTTTGTAGGAAACACTCTCCAAAAGGAGCCATGATAAGTTCATCATAAAAGATAGACTCTAAGATATGTATGTCATTGTCTTTCTCAGTCTTGTGTGTATCTTTATTTCATGGTACCTTCATTGTGCTTTCCATCTTCCATGGCTTTGGGTCAGCTACAGGGGTATAGTGTCATCCAGAATAATATAGGAAAAATATAATCAATCAACATTTTGCATTTATAGCCATAGTTTCACACATTAGTTGAGATGGGCCAAGAGAGGAGGGAAGGATGAAGTTCATTATAACAAGAACTCAGTTCTGGCTGCTGAGTGGAAACAGAAATATGTTTTCTGACCAGAAAAATACATCCCAATTGTAATGTCTCCATTCTGAATGTCATTGTTGGTGCACTTTTGATCTTGATTTAAGAATATTTGTTTGGCCTGGCATGAAAGGACTGCTAACTATATAACAACTCTAGAATTTTTGTATTTTTCTCAACAGAAAGATAATGATAGTGTTGAGTTTGGAACGGGAGTTTGTTTTAAATAGTGTATTTTGCAGGCCCTTCTCAGGGAATTGTGATTTGGAGGGAGAAAACATTTTGTTAGTTATGTAAAGGTTATACATTTTATCACAGAAAATTAGGGGAAAAATAGAAGTAGTCTTAAGGAGACTCATTTTCTCTATCTTAACTCATTCAAAGGGCCTACTCTGGGACTCATTCCAGGCTCCTGTGATTGGAGGATCTGCCTATTCATTTGATACTCTCAAATAAACCATAGTTGCCAACATCTGTGACAGTTGCCCAAATGAACATGGCAAATAGATTGATTTGGGGATGAATTTCCTTTTGAATGTGACTAAAGCCCTAGTAAATGAGAATGCTCTGTTACTTGTCTGTGAACCTACAGCCCATTCCCGGGATCCCTTCCTCTTCTCTCCTGATCCTGATTGTCACTTCTAGCACCAGAATATAGATAGAGATAGGAAAGCCTGTGGGTTGATATATGGATCGGCTACCATTAGAAACTTATCCACACATGATTTTATTGCCAGTTGGTTTAGGCCTTAGGTTAACACTTCTTGACTCTCATAAGCTTTACTACAAATCTTTTCATTATTCCTTATTATATATTGTGTTTAGGAGATGTGTCAAATTGGCAATCTGTAGGACTTTAAGAATATCAGTCATATTTTACACATGCCTTTGCGTACATTCTGCAAAATGCTTCATAGTAGTTATTCAAGACTAAGTATCTTGGCATTAAGTATACATTCTAAGATGGCAGCAGTCAAATAAGTTCCTTAGCGGAAGAATATTAATGTTAAAAAAAAAAAGTCAAATTTTGTTTGAGAGAAGCTTGGAGTCATTAAAAGTAGAGCACAATTTCCTAATTCATCTTACTATATTCCTCCTTTTCAGTTTTCAGTCCAGTCAATTGTCTATTCTCAGTGCCCATCCATACCATTGAACCAGCTCAATGATATATTCATCTAACTATAAATCATAGTTGACCAAAAATAAATCACCTACTTACTTTTTCCTGTGTGGCTTATTAGACCAAACACTTAAATATCATTTAGAATTCTCCGTAAGTGTTCTGAGGCTTTACAAAACCCATTTAGTGTCACTTGTTTAAATAGGAGCTTCTGGAGAACCTTACCATCAGAAAGCAGGATAAGATGAGGAAAGATCAAAATGAAAAATTGCAGAAAAGAGGAGATGGGAATAGAAATTGGAGGAGGACAGGGAAGAAAATGAGGCATATATGGGAGAAAAAAATAGGTGTGTGTAACCCATAATTCAACAAGCCTTGTATAACCATCACTCTGACTCTGGTAGACCTTATCAGTTCTTAGCTGAAAGGCCACACACATACATTTTAGGAAATGTAAGACAATCAGCATATGATATTCAATTTCTGTTGGAGGAAAATAAAGAGGAATTGGCATTCAGTAGTAGAGGTAGATTGGTTTGCCCACAAGATTTGGCCGCCATTTTTTAGTTCCACATTGTCCCCACTGTTTCAGGATTACTAAAATAGAATAAAATAATGGAGATCATAAAAGAGCATCCTTTTTGTGCCACAATAGTGAAAACACATAAATGACAATTTTGCCAAAATATCCTTGAAGAGGCTAGCATTATTAATAAATATTCATTAATTTAGTTTTGATTCAACCAACATCCATTGTATTCATACTATGGCATTAAGCTATTCCCTGGGGTAGGTGCTAAGAAAGTCTATAAAATTCATTAAAAATACACTGATGAATAGGAAGAATCACTGGACAAAAGAAAGGAATAGGGGACAAAGAACAGATATAAGGAGATACCTGAAGAGTTTCTTAGTCATGGCCTTGGAGGCTTCTGGTCGCCTAGCTGGTCCTCAACTCATGCTGTTGTTTTATACGTCAGTGGATTTTTTATGAGAGTACTTTTTCCAACAGTGAAGAGTGCACCATCCATGCCCATGAAGCAAAATGTTATTATTTTAAAATATAGAGCAAGGAACATATTAATTTCTAGATGAGTAATAACAAGCAAAATATATTCTGCCCATTTCAACAGAGAAATAGAATACTACATCAAGTTGTATGTATCTCCATCATTCTGGAGAATGTTAGTTTATTTTAGTGTTGGGAGACTTTTAGAGGGGCAAAGGATGTTAATATATGTGCGTTTACATGTGTGCATGTGTTTTGTGTAACATCCCCTAGAGTGATTTAAGATTATACTAGAGGAGGGCAGAATATCAGAGATTCAAGTATCATTATGTAGACAGCTGTTTAATTTATGTTCCTGCCTTTACCAAATCTCATTTTAAATAATGCCCTCACTTTAAGGGAAAAAACCCATAACAAATGTATGTATACTGGCAAGCTCATACCATATTTTTAAAAAGCTATCAGTTGAGCTATTATGGGATATTTTTCTCAATATTTCTGCAAATTACTATTCATTCAAATTTCATATTCTGAAAAACCAATGACTAATCCTGAATTCAGGTATACTACCACACTGGCTAGGCAGATTGCTAGTTGATCATGCTAAGATGCTCCCTTATCCATTATTGGATCAGAAAAAGAGGAGGATTAAGAATTATCTGACTTCTCAGTTAATGTGCAAATCATCTAAAAAGCTCAGCTTAGAAAAACCTTGCATGCTACCCAGTACTAAAATAATAATAATGTCTTGGGATGTCTAAGAGCTGAAACACAGTGTTAAGTTACTTTAAAGTTAACTATTTTCTGCTGGGATTTCTATGGGATATATGGACAAATATTTAATGGACTTGTGAAATTATAAGTGGACCACTTAAAGCTGACTATCCAAAAAGTTTATCCCTAATGTGAGATCATTTTCACTGCACTGTACTATCAAACAGCTTGATGCATTCAAATATAATTCAATTTTATACCAAATCTTTTCTTAAAGGCGTAGTATGTGTGTTTACACACACATACAAAAGAATATATCTAATAAAGTGAGCCTATGTCACGGAAGTGGATATTTAATTTTTCATGTCAGATTCTAGTTATTTTATAACCATGTAAGTTTTTCTTAAAGATCAAAAGGTAACCACATCTTTCTCTCATTTTGAAGGGAATCAAAATGACAACTTCCTCATATTTTTTTGTCTTCACATTTTGAGGATGGTCCCACTGCGTGTATTGGTTTTATCATTTCTATCTTTCAGCTGTGTATGCTAACTTTTCAAATCTGTGAAAAGTATTTAAAAAAGAAAGAGAGATTGTTAGTGTTTCAAAACCTATTATAATGCATTTTCAAATATGTCAGACACATCTTTGTTAAAATTAAACCAGGGATTGGTTTTGAGCGAATAGCCCTATATCCTTACAGATGCTGTGGATGGATGCATCTAAGCTGCTTATTATATTGATGGGTTTTGCTGCTCTGCAGCAAATGAAAACAGGCAGCTGCTTCCTCCATCAAAGCAAAAAGCAGCCCGAGTTTTTATTAACCGAGTGTTCATTTCTTCTATTGCCAAAATTCTTACACAAAACAAAAGAGCAGTTTTTAGCACATTATTGCTTAACTAGACATGAACAACTGACAGCAAGTGATAAGCCTGTCTGCTTTTCACAACTGGTAATCATTTTTGGAATAGATGTTTTAATATAGTTGAATATAAAATTTTGTAATTTCCATCTACAATGGTACGTAAATTTATAGATCCAGTTTGTTGCAGGAGAATGAAGGTTATAATCACAAAAGGCTTTTCCCAGTGTTGTTTAATTTTTAATGACTATTTGAAAACTGGGTGAGGAAAATGAAATCAAATTCATTCCTTTGAAAGGCAGTGTTAAAAACAATCATACAAGTTGGTTGGCGCCATTTGGGAATGGTACTTGCAGAGCAGACCTCTGTGTTTACAGCTCTGACTTTTCTGCCATTCCATTTCCATCTTAGTGGCACTGAGATGCCCAAGTTTGTCCAGCAGAAGAAATTTCAGGAGTACAGACTTTCAGATTTCCTTCATATCCATGAATAATGATGAGGGAGGGGGGGATGGGGAGAACTGCACTGCTGTGTCCATTGTACACAGCTAAGATTTTCAGTTAGCTCCCACACGTGTTGTTCAGTGATCTAAATATCAGAAATTTCATTTTAGATGGAGTGGCAAAAAGGAGGTTTGTTTAAAGCATACAGGAAGATGTTGCCTTATTTATAGCTTCTGTTCCCTTAGTGGTATTTGATGTTGTGGAACTTGTTAATGGCAATTCCTACTAGGAGGATGAGACACTTTTTCCTTCTCTCCCTTGGGCAGAAGTGACTCTTCTCCCTAAGACTTAAAGGAAGTAGCCCAGGATGTAGACAGCATTGAAGTGTGAAGTACACCTTCTAAACGACAGTGCCAAATTAATTATGTTATACAGTACCTGGGTTGTTTAAGAAATGAACTATAATTTTACACCAGTAACACTCCCCTCTCCTATGCCATTTTCTTTCCATGGAAGCATTCATTCAAGTGCAGAGCATGCATTCCACATATAACTTACATCCTTCCAAATGGTTGGAATCGAGCTGGCTTTTCTTAATGGATCTATAATCTCATTGATGTGGGTACTCCTTCCAACAGAACAGATTGCCATCCATGTACCCATCCATCTTTGCCTATGAAACAAGGGATCAGCCTTTTCTCTAAGGTATAGAGTCTTTTACTTAAAAAAACAAACAAACTCTAAATAAAGGTAGCCTGGTGAGTAATCTCGTGGTATTTTTGTGTGGTGTTTTTGAAACAAGTATACATCTCTATTGTCCTGGCATTTTTATTCAAAATTGGAAAAATATATTTATAGCAGTTGCCTCTTTCTCTCATATCATTGCTCTTCTGATTAGACTTCTGGCTTCAGGGTTGTCATAAGGATAAACAGATATATAAAATGGAAAAGAGGAAGGTATATTACTGCTCCAGCAGGATTTTGAGGGCAGAGCTCAAAAGTCTTTTTAAAACAAGATAACCTAAAAAAAAGGGGGGGGAGGATACCTGATTACTCAAGCCCTAATATGGTTCAAGTAAAGTAAGGAGTTCAGGGAGAGTGTGAACTGGATTAAAATTGACAATATAGAGCTATTTTCCCCCCAATTTAATTGCATTGGAATATATATGCTTTAGTCCTGGGGAAATACAGATTAAATTTTACTTTTGCATGTTACTATTTTCTGAAACATATTCCCAGCCTGATAGGTCCATTGGCTAATGTTGGGGAAGATTTTCTCAACCTGGGCTCACATAGGTTAACATTTTTAAGCACGGTAGTTTTTTTTTTTCTCATCTATCCTCATTCTTAAAGAATTGAAAGGAAAAACTTGTTAATAGAATACTTTCATTAAACTGGGGACCAATTGTTTGGGAAGAGAGGGAAAGAGGAAGGCTGCAAAATTGTTTATTTTTTAAAAATCAGATATTTAGGGGAGAAAGAGTGATGGTGAAGAGGTTGTACATTATTAATAATTAACTTATTAAGAGACAATAATGAAAAAATAGATTCTAGAAGGTATCCTTTTATAGAATCTATGAGGTTTAATTATCTTAGATAAATTTCATTTAAGTAATAATAGTAGTTGAAATTTACATAAGGAGGGAAGAGAATAAAACATTTGTTGTTTTTCAGTCATTTTTTCAATCACGTCTGACTCTTTGGGATGCCATTTGAGATTTTCTTGGCAAAGATGCTTGGAGTAGTTTGCCATTTCCTTCTCCGCTCATTTGACAGATGAGGAAACTGAAGCAAACAGTATTAAGTGCCTTGCCCAGGGTCACACAACTTATAAAGTGTGAGAGGCCAGATTAAAACTCAGGAAGATGAGTCTTTCTGACTCCAGGCCTGGCACTCATCTATTTCACCATTTAGTGGCCTGAAATCATTATTCAGAACTCAACTTTATTTGCCAGGCACTGTGCTTTTTTTCTTTTTTTAAGGTTTACAAAAGTGCTTGGCATATCCTTCAAAGGTGATATCATAGGTATTGTTGTGCTCATCTTATACTGATGAATTTTTTTTAAAAAAAAAGAACCCTGAGGCTTTAAGAGATGAATTATTTGCCCAAGGTCACACAACTAGTGACTTTGTCAGAGGTGAGATACAAGCCTGGGTCTCTGCTGACATTCGGTTTAGCATGCTTTCTACAATACCTTATTGCCTTTCTTATAATAAAATGAAATAAAAGCTTGCCATTGTTTTGGAAAATAATTTGGAATTACTCAAGGCACTAAACTTTTCCTATCCTTTGGCTCAGTATTCCCACTGTTGGGGACATACCCTGAGGATGTCAACAAAGACAGAAAGAAAAGCCCCAGATAAGAAAGGGAGGGGGACCATACCTGGGATTTCATCAAAACTAGGAAGGCTCTGGTGAGGGAATTTACTCCATCCAAGTAGATCTCCATAGTCTCTTTGATTTCTATTCATAGATGACAGAAAAGTTAATTGACTTGCCTAGGGATACATCAGCCAGCCCAGGCAAGAGGCAGAATCTGAATCCAAGGCTTCCTAGCTGTGTTGTACCATTTCTCTCAATCTCTTGTGGAATACCTGAACAAATTAAGGAACATATAAAGATATGATGAATAGAAGGTATTCAGAATAATGGAGAAATATTAATGAATCAAGTGATACAAAGTGAAGAAAACTGAGCTAGGACTCTGGGCAAAAATATCACTCAGAAGCAGGCAAGTTAACATATCATTTTCAGCAACCACTCTTGGAAGGAGTAGATTCAGTGCTAGATTTGGAGTCAGGAAGCAGATTTAATGAATTTATACATAAGAGTGCTAGATTTATACTTAAGAAGACACGAGTTCAAATAAAGCCTCTAATGTGACCATAGGTAAACCTCTGATGTTTCCTGCCTGGGTGACTTTGAGCAAGTCCCTTATTCTTCCCTAGGCTTAGTATTGTTGTTGTTCAATCATTTTTAGTGTATCTGACTCTTTGTGTCCCTATTTTGAGGTTTTCTTGGCAAAGATGCTGGATTGGTTTGCCATTTCCTTCTCCAGCTCATTTGACAGATGAGGAAACTGAGGCAAAAGAGGTTAAGTGACTTGCCCAACACAGCTAGTGTTTGAGGACAAATTTGAACTCAGAAAGATGAGTCTACAACACTTAACTGCTCCCTCTCCTTATTACCTTCAATTTATTTGTATAGATTTTATGTATATATCTCTATATGTATATATAATCTCTTCTAATAGAATGTAAGTTTCTTGAGGGCAGAGACGGTTTTGCTTTTTTCTTTTTATCACCAGCAATTAACCCAGTGTTCAGCATGTAATGAGCATTTAATGAAGTCTTGGTTTGTTTTTGTTCTTGGTTTGTTTATTGCTTTCTTCATTTTACATTGCTCCATATTAGATTTTCCAGAGTTTTTATGTCTGTCATATGTATCATTTTAATGTTACCAACATTCCATTCTACTCAACTATATGAGTACAAATGTATTAGATAGATATGAGAGAGAAACTTTTAGATCTTTAATTTTTAAAACTGGAAGGGACCTCAGAGGCCCTCTAGTCCAAATCCCTTCATTTTACAAGTGAGGAAACCTAGAACTGAGGAAATTTCCACTCCCCCCCACCCCAAAGCAAATTACTTGACTTGCACAAGGTTCCATAGGTAATAAAATTGAGGTTAGGATTAGAACCCAGTGCCTCTGACTGCAAAGTCAGGGTGCTCTTTTCCTCTATTGTAATGTTTCAGTCATTCAGGAATTCATTATTCAATATCTGGATTACCTAATCCTTTCACTTTTCATTCTTCTTCCCACTGGGCCATTTTTCTTTTAGCTGGTACCTTCCAGAAATAGTTTATAGGATCAAAAGGAGCACCAAACTTCAAGTAGATTAATGTAGTTTTACTTATTGGCAATTCTAGATGAACCCAGTATTGTTGATTACCTTTCCTTCTCCTCCATCCTTCCTTCTAAGTCCCTCCATATAGCCCTCACACGCTAAGGAGAGGTGAATTGTATTTGGATAGTCACTGAGCAAGCTTCCTTTTTTTCACTAAGTAGCCCTCAGTTTTGTTATGTGTTGTCTACTTACTGTTTCCTCCATTAAAATTCAAACTCTACAAAAGAAAGAATTTTTTTGTTTGCCTTTCTTGTATCCTAGGACTTAGTGCAAGTACCTGGCACATAATAGAATAATAAAAACTTGCCACTTGATTTACTGAATTACCTTGGAAGATTCCTTTCCTTCAAACTGAGCTCTCCACTCTGTGATCTGGGACCCACAAATGCCAAAGACAACTGAGGTTAGCAGCCTGAGCATTCCAAGCAGGTCTGGTTTTTAGAATATGGCATGAAAAGGGGCACAGGAGACTGATGACTCTTTCAGGACCATGTGTTACTTAGATATTTATTCTTTCCTGGTATCTTTTTTTATAGCCTCTAGTCATGGGATGGTTTCCTCCTTTCAGTTGGTTGGGTTTTGAGAGGATAGGCATAGAAATATCAATAGCTCAGATGTCATCATTAAAATGTACCAACATTGGCAAAGTTTCCTCCACTGGAAACACATCAAAAGTGCTTTTTATGTGTACATTTTGAATTGAAATAAGATACTGGATGTGTCTGTTAGCATGGGAATGTTTCTGAAAACTTTTCAAGAAGTCCTGCTGCAGGCTTTTTTTAAGGGCCTCATGACATTATTATCAAGTAACTTCCATTCATTCCGTCAGCCTTTAAATGCTTTTAAAAGCATTTTCTTTTCACTGCCATGGAAATGCCACTGTTAATGTTCAGTAATGTGGGTTGGAGCATTTTGTATTTTTTGAGAGACCCTCACCTTCTGGAAACAGCACAAACGTCTGGGTCAGCTATGTCAATGACATGCCAAAATGCAATCAGTTTGCAGGAATATGAGTCAGAGTGCACGTTGTAGCTCGGGGATCCTTGAGCTTATCCCCTTCTAAAAACAACCCGAGAGGCTTACCTACCTGTCCAAGCCAAAGATGCTTTTCCTTTCATTAAATTCATAAAAGCCTTGCCTGCTGTCAACTCGATGGCTTAGGTGATAGTGTGTAGGTTCTTTCCCTCTTGAGCAGCAAGTTTCAGAGAGACCTTTGGACACCTCGTGAGCTACTGTGACCTGTGATCCCTAGAGAGGGGAGCATTTAGTCTATAGTAGGAGAGAGAAAGATATTGACTGCTGTAGGAGCAGCTGTGTAAGGAAGAAGTGGCATCACTGCCGAGTCAACAGGCTGCCAACTTCCTAAAGACAGACAGATAAATAGATAAATGGAAGGATGGATAGATGGATGGATAGATTTTTAGATAGATATAAAATGTATTTTTGTTACAATAAAATACCCAGTATTTCAATAAAATACTCCCTCACTCCCCTCCCCCTTAGAGAAGGGATCATTAGAGAGAGAGAGAAAAAGAGAAAGAGAAATAGGACTGATAGAAATAAAACTATGCCTTGCTTATGTCTATTTATCAGTTCCTTTTCCAGAAGTGGACAAACACAACTTATTTGTGTTTAATATTTCTGTTGCTGTATATTAAAATGCTCTTTACTAGGTGAGGGCTGTTGAAGGTTCTGATATAGCTTAGGCCTCTTCTCTGATGAAGGTCTGTGGGAAGTACAAGAAAATTAGAAGCCCCTGTGCTTTCCCAAGGCTCCTCTCCCTATTCTTCTCCTTGCCCCATTCCTTCTCTCCAAATCAGTTAATTTTAGGATCTACTTGGCATCAGAAATGCCAAAATATTGGTAATATCCATGATTATTTTCATGAAGATCCCAAAGCCTGACATTTAAAATAACTTAAACAACCACCTCAACCAATCAACAATTTTGCTATAAACTGACCAAATCACCAACTTTTCTCCTCCCCATCAGTACCCAGACAATTAATGTGCCACTAAAAATCAGCTTTCGGTTCTTTTCTGTATTGTCTTCCCCATTAGAACAACTTCTTTGATGGCAAGAATGATTTCTTTTTATTTGTATTTTTATCCCTAGCAGATTACTATAGTGACTAACACATAGTAAGCATTTAATAAATGTTTGCTTTCTTTCATCCTTCCTTCCCTCCTTCTTTTCTTCCATGGACTCTCCCTCCCTCCCTTCCTTCTCTTAAATGGAGGCTGGGCTATACTTTACTTGTCTTTACATATCAAAAGTCCAGGAAGCTTGTTTGGTCCCACAACAACAATGGAGTCCATAGCAAACCTGGCATTTTATTGGAAAGGAAATAGAAAATGAAACCAAATGTCCATGGAAACACTAGTGGAGTAAGTACTCTGTTCTTTTCCTAAATAGGATCTGTATTTAACTTATGCCTTTATGGGACCCAAGGGCTTGAAGAGCCCTCACTCCTCCCTTCCCTCCCTCCCCCTACATTCTCTCTCTCTCTCTCTCTCTCTCTCTCTCTCTCTCTCTCNCCTAGCAGATTACTATAGTGACTAACACATAGTAAGCATTTAATAAATGTTTGCTTTCTTTCATCCTTCCTTCCCTCCTTCTTTTCTTCCATGGACTCTCCCTCCCTCCCTTCCTTCTCTTAAATGGAGGCTGGGCTATACTTTACTTGTCTTTACATATCAAAAGTCCAGGAAGCTTGTTTGGTCCCACAACAACAATGGAGTCCATAGCAAACCTGGCATTTTATTGGAAAGGAAATAGAAAATGAAACCAAATGTCCATGGAAACACTAGTGGAGTAAGTACTCTGTTCTTTTCCTAAATAGGATCTGTATTTAACTTATGCCTTTATGGGACCCAAGGGCTTGAAGAGCCCTCACTCCTCCCTTCCCTCCCTCCCCCTACTCTCTCTCTCTCTCTCTCTCTCTCTCTCTCTCTCTCTCTCTCTCTCTCTCTCTCTCTCTCTCTGTCTGTCTCTCTCTTATTAAACTAATTTAATTTACAAAGAGAACCAAAAAAGAGAAAACATGTATCCCAGAACAACTTTTTAAAGTGTCCTGATTCATTCCATGTGTTTTTAAGAATAAATTCTATCTAGAATAAACCATTAATTAAAATGTTCTGTGATGCTTTTGTTGGATCAATAATGTAGCTACTCTAAATGCCACTTTGTGTACTCCCTCCCCACAACTCCCATTCTTTTCTTAAGCTGGTGGTGAGAACATAACAGGAGTGCTTTGATTGATTGGTGGAGGCCCAGCTACATTTCAGATGGGGTATGAAAATTGCAGCAGCTTACTGCCTGCCCTTGATAAGGGCAATACATCCACCTTCCCACTTTGGCTCCAGGAACCGTGTTGATTTCCCTCTGCCCTGACGTGCCCCAGTGGATTGCTTTACTCCATGTATATGTCTACCAATGCCTGGGGTACCTCTTTCTAACTTTGACTCTGTGACGTGGTAGATATGTATGGGTAAGTCATGTCACAGATTCTAGAAGTATCCTATGTTAAAACCCTTGCTAAGGACCACATTTCAGAAGTCACACTGGGACAATTAGTTTAACCTTAGATTTTGGATAATTGCAAGCATTCCCTCTACCCCAATTTTTTTTCATTACTAGAAACAAATTGTGTACAGGAAAGAATACTAGATGTGGAATCAGACAATCTAGATTCAGATTCTAACTCTGGCACTTGATATCTAGGTGACCTTGGGCAAATATTTCACTTCTTTGGATCTCTTTTCTCATCTGTGAAATAAAGTAGTTGAACTAGATGACCTCTAAGATCCCTTCCATCTTTAAATCTATAATCCTGTGTTACTATAATCATTATATCTTCTCCCTCTATTGCATTATACTATCCTATGCACATTTACAGTAAAAGAGGAAGTAAAATACATTGACACTCTCCCTAGAATCTGATAATGTGAACATATTCTTTGGGTACTTTATATGCTTAGATTTCAGCAAGGCATTTAACAGAATCTCTCATGTTATCTTAGTGGACCAGATGGATAAATGGAGGCTAGATGACAGTACAGTTAGGTAGAGTTGGAATTGATTAAATGGCTGGACCCCAAAATAGTCCTTGATGGATCAATGTCATCCTGGAAGAAGATCTCTAGCAAAGTACCCAGAGATCTGTTCTTGCCTTTCTGTTGTTCAACATTTTTATCAAAGGCTTAGATAAAAGCATAGATGGCATGCTTATCAAATTTTCAGATGAAATGAAATTTGGAAAGATAGCTGTTGAACGATCAAGTTAGGATACAGGAGTACCATAAAGGCTAAATTGATTGCCCAGATCTAATAAGATGTAATTTAATAGTGATAAATCAAAGTCCTATACTTGGGTAAAAAAATCAGCATCAGAATACAAGATGGGGAGTGTGGCTAGATAAGTATATGTGAAAAAAAGATCTAGGGTTTTAGTGAATGGCCAGCTCAATATGAATTCATCAGTTAGTCAATAAACATTTAATAAGTGCCTACTATTTGTCAAGCACTGCTCTATGCACTAGAAATACAAAAGAAAGGAAAAATATGGTCCCTGTCTTCGAGGAGCTCACAATATTATGAGGAGAAAATGTATAAATAATTACATACAAACAAGCCATATATACAGGATAAATAGGAAACAGAGAAGGAAAGGCACTAGAATTAAGAGAGATAGGGAAAGGCAACAATATAGTAGCATAACCCAGAAAAACAAATGCAATCTTTGATTACAGCAATATAAACATTATTTTCAGTTTGACAGAAGAGATATCCCAGTTTTGCTGACCTGATGGAACACACCTAGAGTACTGTGTTCCATGATGAGCTGGAATATCTGTAAGAAAAATATCTAGGATGGGAAGAAAATTGGAAACTCCGTCATACAAAGATTGTTTGTAGAAATTAGAAATGCTTAGTTGAGAGGGCATGGGAAAGGCATTGCTTAATACCTATTTTCAAGTATTTGGAGAGGCATCATTTGGAAGATATAGTATTAGGGAGGATTTTGTCATTGCTCTGGAAGGCTTAATTGGCAGTGGGGGTTAGAAGTTATGGAAATGCAAAAGAAAGAAAAATTTCCTGACAATTAGAACTGTCTCCATCAATAGGTGGTCTCATGAGGTAGTGAAAACCTTTTCCCTAAAGGTATGCCTACCCATTATATTGAAGAGCATATCCTGTTTAGATACGGATTGGGTTAAACCTAGTGATCTTTGAGGACCTTCTTCTAATTCTAAGATTCTCAGACTCAATGATTTGTTCATGTAACTAAATTCTCTTTCCCTTGTGTAACTGTCATTTCCCCCCACCCGATTTCCTCCTAGAACTTTCTTGTAAGATCATAGTCTCTCTTCTAATTCTATAACTTTTACTGTAGTTGACAGGCAGCCTGGGTGTCATTGGCCCCACGACTCCCCCTCTCAACCAGAGGCTGAGCACAAGTTTTCTAGTTCCAATTCTGCTGCTAACTAAATGTAAATTACTTCGCCACTATTCCTTCAGTTAGTTGGTGGATCAAAAAGGGAAGGTTGATCAAAGGGTCTCTAAGATATCTTTTAGCTCTAATATGCTATGATTCTGACTACTATTTACTAAGCCTTCCATGTTCTTCTGAAGGCCCCCATAAGGCTTCTTATCTAAATTAATTTAAGAATTATTTGTTCCATAGCAAAAATACTTGTCAATTGAATCCCCTGGACTTTTGTCCCACACCTCCTTCCATTTTTTTTTCTACTGTCATCTCGTTCTTTGAAGCAGCCTGTTTTCTCAGAGGTGACAGCTAGAATTGTATCCAGAAAGAAAGGAAATCTTCTTGTGTGTGCCCTAAGTGCCTGAGAAAGTCAACAGAGAACCTTGTGTTCTCATCCCTGCCATGACATAACATTCTTATACTCAAGCCATGAAAAGAACATGTCTCTGAAGATGGCTGCCCTTGACTTTTGGTGTGATAACTCATGAAGATATAATTTCTGATTTTATCTTAGACTACATTAAAAGAAGTATAGTGTCTGGAAGAAGGAAAGCAATGGTCTCACTGTTCTCTGCTCTTGTCATAGCACAGAGTCTAGTCTACAATAATCACTTGATAAACATTTGTGGATTACTTTAAATTAGTCCCCAGTTGAAGTATTATGTTGAACTCTAGGTGCCACCTTTCAAGCAGGACATTGCCAAGTTGTATTGCATCCAAAAGAGGGTTACCAGGATAGTAAGAAAACTCGAAATAATGCCATGTATGTATTAGCTAAAGGAACTAAGGTTTAAGTTGAGAGAACAAAAGTTTTGGGGGGAGAAATAATAACTACCTTCAGGGTAATTAAAGGTATTTCTCTCTCTCCATATATTTATATTTGTACATACATACACACATTTATTTATGTTTATATATACATACACTGTGTGATTATATTTAGGTTAGAGCTGTTATGCATATATACACATATACGTATATAGATTATATGGTTAGATTTATTCTGCTTGGATCCATAAGGAAGAATTAGGCACAATGGGAAGAAGTTGCATAAAGAGGCACATTTAGAGTTGCTAAAAGACAAACTTCCTAAAAATTAAAGATATACAGAAGTGGAAAGTGCTACTTAGGGAGGTAGTGGGAGTTTGTCCTCACTGGAATCCTTCAAGTAAAGTCCAAATGGCCCCACACTGAATATATGTAGCAAGGCACTCCTCTAGGGGGTACTGGAGCTCTTAACTTGAGGTCTATGGATCCCTTGATTTCAGGGGATTTATGAACTTAGACAGGAAAATGCATATTTTTATTTCAATATAATTAGTTTTCCTTTGTAATCCTATGTATTTGGAGCTAGAAGATCTCTGAGTTCCTGTCCAACTTCAAGATTCAATAATTCTACAATGTATTGGAATGCATTAGCTCAGAGACATCTTTCTCCATTAAAGCCTTTCCTGCTTTTGCCTACCCCAGTGGAAGTATTCTTCCTCAGATCTTTCATAGTATCCTGAGTTATAATAGCTGTTTTCTTGTTTTATTTCTTCCTCCTGAATTGTAAACTCCTTGAAGACAGGCCCTAGGCCTTATTTATTATCAGATATACTGGCTCCTAGCATCCTAGCACAGTGCTTTGTGCAGAGTATATATACATATATATGCATGTGCATATATATGTATTTGTTGAATTGATGAATGTTATATTTTTCATGTTGGCATTTAGTCATTTCAGTTGGGTCTGACTCTGTGACACTATTTGAGATTTTTTTTTTTGGCAAAGGTACTGGGAGTGGTTTGCCACTTCCTTCTGCAGTTCAATTGAAATGAAACTGAGGCAAATAGGGTTAAGTGACTTGTCCAGGGTCACACAGCTTGGAAGTATCTCAGACAAGATTTGAACTCAGGAAGATTAATTTTATTGCCTCTTATTGCCACCTTATTGCCTCTATATTTTTTACAAACACAGTTAATTGTCTAAACACAAAATTAATCCAATTCAACTATCTGCTAAGTGCTCAAGGCCTAGCTAAAAACCCATCGTCTATAGGAAACCTTTCCCATCTCCTTAATTCTAGTGGTTTCCCTCTTAGTTATTTCCTATTTTTCTCCTGTATATTGTTTGTACATATTTCTCTGCTTATTTCCACACACACCCCCCCATTAGATTATGAGCTCCTTTGAGGGCAGGGACTGTCTTTTGCATGATAGCTTACACTTAGTAGGTTCTCATTAAATGTTTATTGACTTCCTGGCTGACTAAATTAAGTGATCTCGAAATCTACAGTTTGAAAAAATGTCTTTTAGTTGAAATAATCAGTATAAATAGTCCTTGAGATTAAAAGAAGTCATCGCTATAGGATTTGGCATTGGATTGAACAAGAAGTTTAAATGGAAGATCCTCATGAATTAATTTGCCCTATAAATGGTTTTTCCTTTGTTTTTGCCCTCCCTCCTCACCTCTACCCTGTAGAATCCTTAACTAACTTCCTTTAAAGCTCAGATCAGGCACTCTTTTCTACATAAGACCTCCCACAATCTTTAGCAATCTCTCATTTCAAAATATTTTTCATTTATTTCATATTCACTTATTAATGCACATATTATATTCCCACACCCCTTTCAGGGCAAGGACTGGTGTTTCTGTTATATCCATTAAGTGTGCCTTAGCCCATTGCAATTTATGGTTTATTAATAAATGCATTTTTATTGTGATAGTTGAATTCCATGCAGAACTTATTACATAGAAAGTGATCAATAAAAACTGATAATTAGCTGAAAAACAGGTTCCCATATTGTAAAATACTGATGTACATGGAATTTAATAATTGCTCTTTATAATCTTCTGCTCTCATTTAGAACCTTTCTGGAAGATTAACTGGGTAAAAACTTATCTAAGACATATTGTTATTTTTCTGGGATGAAATGGTAACCATATTCCCATTTTCTAGCCAAGAAAAAAATATACTTGCTGTGTGGTTTCAAATAGTAAGAATAGTTAAGTTTGGCTCAAGTCAAAAATGGCTTTTAAAGTAATGACAAAGTCTAAAAAATGAGGACTTTTCTATTCAAAATGTGCCTGTCTTTGTGTTTTATAGGTATCTGGCCTTCTGAAGAGGTTCTGGCCTACTATTGCCTCAAGCACAATCAGATGTTCAGGTACCAAGATGCACTTTAAAAGACACTTTGCAGGCCATTAGGTATATTGTATCTGCATGCATGGTATAAAGATTTCCATGATTAAAGTCTTCAGATTAAATTGTAAGAAAAAATTCAAGGTGAAAACATGTAGCTCTTGACAAAGAAATGTAGACAGCCTTTGGCTACTAATATTGCACAGTGAGCTTTTTGCTACATGTCAAAGATTTTTGATTTCCACTCAAGGCATTTTATTTCACTTTGATTTGGGGAAAACAAAAGTGAAGCCTTGATCGATCAGTTCTGATTGTGAAGGTCAGAAAAAATAGACATTGTTCAACTTCAACTGAGGAAGTCACTAAAGAATATTTTATAAATAACACTGCACTACTCTTATTTAAAATGCCATCCTATCCCAGGATTTAAAGGTATTTTATATAATTAACAATATGTGTTTGTAAAGCATAAATGATGATTATCAACTCTTGCAAAAAATATTTTCATCTATGACTGTGCATATTAGGTTGAATCAGTTGGTGGGATTTTTTAAAATATCTGCTTCTTTCAGACTTCCTAAAGATGCCTGGTAGAGCTAGAGAATATAGGTTTTTTTCATTTTAATTCCCATTTTTTTCAAAATCATCAAATATGTGCTTACTCAGTAGCCCCACTACGATTCCAAAAGAGCCATTAGGAATCATGGTGCATGTTTTTCAAAATATGTGTTTATCAGACTGATTCAATAATATACATTTTTGAAACTCCTTAGGTCCATATTTACCAACCAGTCCATAATTACTTTGAACAACTAGATGGCGATTAAGTCCATTAAAAAAAAATGTGAAAGTCCTTTCCCTCTATCCTCTCTCTTTTTCTTTTTAGTCCTGCTTTTTCTTTTCACCCTAAGGCAAGAAATTCCCCAAACTGTGAAGAAGAAATGATTCTGAAGGTTTCAGTGTACCAAGGAAAAAGCAGGGCAGTTGAGAATTGGGGCCGCAAATCTGCCCTGAAAGTCTAGCATTTGCTCATCTCCCTGAGCTTAAGCTTTTCTGTGGCGCTCCAATCAGGGAGCATCCCATCCTGGGTGAGAATGTCACCCGTATTGGAGAGATACTTAGGCATAAAGAGGAAGGTAAGTGCAGAGTGCCACGCCAGATTTTCAGTCTTAACTCTAAACTGCCTTACTTTTGTGAGGCTGAGTCAAAGCCGTAGTCTTACTTTTTAGCTTTGGGTTGGATGGTTTAGCCCTAATATGCTCCTCCTTGTTTAATCGCTGTGTTGTGTTGGGGTCACTTGTGATGTAAGTGTTACTTACTAAATGCTCTTTGTATAATTGTTCCTTGTGGGGCTGTTTGCCTTTCCAAAATGATTATGTTTGCTTCAGAATTAAAAAAAAAACAGCACACACAACAACAACAACAACAACAACAAAAAACATACCGAAGTGCATTTATTTGTGTGGGTTGTGTGTGTATGCGGCTAGATATAGGTATACACACATATATTCACCATTTACTTGTCTAACTGTTTTTGAAGGAATGAATGTGGATTAACAGTGTTATCCTTTCCTGACAATTATCTTTCGCTACTCTAGCCAGTTTAGTTCTAAAAGACAGCGCCATTGACAAGGGAAAAAAGGGAACCTTCTCAGATTTTTCAGCTCAGCGGTGGTAATGTTGCAGTGAACACTAATGAGGGAACCCCCACTGATTTGCCTGCTTTGTGACTTTTCTATTTCATAATTATTTTTAAAACGCAAAACGACATGAGGTAGCCTAGTCATGTCTCTACAACTTCCTGGTAGTGTCGTTCTTACTGCAGATGGCAATTTGTTCTTGTAACATATATGTCTCTCTGGCCATTTTCATCTAATTTGTATGGGTTCTACCATTTCTTTTCTCTCTTTCAGGGACCTTGCTGTGTGTGAGCTAGGGGGTGGCATGACATGCTTGGCTGGGCTCATGGTAGGTCTTTTCTCAATTCCAATCCCATTCAGAGGGAGGAACAAAAGAAAAAATGTTCCAGTGCCTCCAACTGCTGGGTCAGAGAACCGTCAACAGCATCAGCTGCGGTCAAGCTGCCGAGCCTTGAGAGACCTTCTAGATTGACTTGCTTTCGGGTCATATTGATTTTATGGTTGCCTCGATGAGCAGAAACATTTTACCTCCGTGTAGTCAATATCTCTTGTTGTGACATTCCAGGCCACGCACGGTCTTTCATTGCCATAGCTAAAGCATTTTTTTTTTCAGATTATAGTCCCATTTGCTAAGATACAGGAATAGCCTGGCGAATCACAGTTGGAGCACCATGATATAGCTGCTAATGTTTTGCCTGCATTATTACACCAACAAACATGATCCAGAGCTCTCAGTAATTAGATTCTTTTGAATTAGATTGGCCATTCAGGAACGTCGTTCACCATTCTCTGGGTTCTGAGTCATGTATTCAGGAGATATTATGTAGCAGCACAGTGCATTAGACAAGTTTTTATGTCTCTACAAATAAAAGCATATTGTTACACTGATTGGCATTTGACAAACCTGTCGCTCTCATACAATGTGTCGAGGTTACAGCCCAATGTGCGAGCATGTCAAAGCTCACAAAAAAATTACCCTTACAAAGCCATCTGCCTGCAATGCAAAGTTATATGAAGGGCATGAGGCAGTCAGACAGAAGCCGAGTGAAAGGCAGAGTGACAGCCTCGTATGATGGCTCTACTAGATAAACAGAAGCCCGCAAATGAAAGCCTCTCAGAATACCATCATCCGCTGTCACAATGCAATTACTGAACAGAATGATAGCAAGATAGAGGCTCCCGCAAATGGAATGATAAAAGTATTGACTGATTTGATTGAATGATTAAAATAATGCAGACATAAAATGAAAAAAGATTGAAGATTGTTACAGAGAAATAGGTGAGGAAGCATGATACTGAAGGGTTGTCACTCCTGTCTTCACTTCCACACAGACAAGCATATTTGCTCATTGTTTGCTATGCCCCTCTTTTTTTTCAGGTTGCTATTTCTGCAGATGTCAAAGAAGTTCTGTTAACTGATGGGAATGAAAAGGCCATCAAAAGTATCCTTATTCAGATAGAAAACGGGGTTTGTTGTGCTCGTTCCTTTTTCCTGGCTGAGGAACAATTGATAGAAAGAAAGACAGCATGGGGTATATATGTTTAAAAAAAAAAAGAGTTTCCCCTCATAAGTAATTAAAAAAGTAGAAATATATGGAATTCAGTGAACAAAAGTATATTGTTTTCCTATTGAAATATTCTACACATCACTTCTTATCAAAGAGATGCATATTTATGGGCAGCAGAAGAATATATAAAATCGGGTTGTTACTTTTCAGATGTTCTCTTTCTATTTTTTTTCAGTGAAATTCTTTGGAGAAAATCTGCCATTATATGAAATTATTCATTCATTTAGTATTTATTGCTCTGGGTGAGACTAGGAAAAATTTACTTCCAGCTTTCTTTCAAGTATTAATCTTTATATTATTATGTGAGGTGTATGCTACAATATTGTTACTCTCCTATAATAGTGTTAGCACTATAATTGCTTTGAAGTTATCTACATCCTCCACTTAAAATGGCTATCAGTTTTCCATTATTGCCTTTTATTTAGGATTACGAAAACCTATCTCTCTTTTTTCTAATAGGTTATTATAGTGCATACCCTATTATATTAGATTATACTTTACTAATATGTACACAGAGTTGGGGGAAATTGAACTGTACTTTAAGAAAGCAAGCATAATTTGTGGCCACTGCAGCCATAGAGCTGGTTTGCTCAGGGAAGGTTAATGGTCATTAGAAATCGAGAGGAAAAGTGGAAGATATGTTTGCTTTGGATTTTTCAGTTTGTGTAAGATTTGCATCCCATGAAGACAGACAGTTTATTTGATTCTTAGGCCAACCGAGATGTCAGAAGGGCTTGGATTTTTTGAATTGTATTTGAAATGGCCTCGTGTGTGCTTTGGATTTCCATTTTGGGAACTTGGCTACTAATTATTATTTCTCTTTCCAAGGAATTCATAGCAGCCCTCTCAGGCTACTCACACTGAAGAAGAAGGGTGGCACAAGAACATCAGCTAACATTGTTCAGCTCCACTTGTACATTTGGAAGAGCCCCACCCAGCTAATTGTCTGACAGACTTAAAAAAAAATGCAGGGAAGAAAACAGGACCAATCTAATTTTGGTCTTTTAAAATGAGGACTTAAATCATGATCTGAAGGGACAAATTGACATTTTTTCCAAATGTTTTTTGGACAAGCTGATGTTGTTATAATCTAACTGAATTTATATCGATACCGTAGTTTTATTCCTTGGCATGTCACTGGGAAACCAGGGATCAGGAAGGAATTAGGTATTCTCATTTAGCCCAATTTGATGAGCTGAGGAAAACTGGGGCAGGGTGAAGGTGTGATTAGTCAAGAAGAGAGAGGTATTTTAGCCACAAAAACTTTCAAGCCTCAGTAACAAGTGTAATTTGCAAGGTGGCAGCTACCTCTTTTAACAGGCCCACAGACCAATTTGAACTTTTACCAAACTGGGGAAATGTCTTTAGACAGAATGTAAATCCAAATGTATTGAAAATACCCTCTCATTGAACTAAACCATAAAGCTTTCCCCAAAGGGTAAAAATGTTAATGTCATTTAATTAATACACCTATGCTTTATAGGCTCCATTTTGAAGCTACCATCCCAGGTCTTGAAATCATAGAGTAAATCTCAGATTCTGCATTCACTCTGCTGGCCTTTCAAAGAAATGATTGGTGCAGCCCCCTCCCAAGAAAATGGATTTTTAACATTTGGTCTTCAGAAGCTCAGCATTCAGAGCACTTTATTGTGCTGGGTTTTACAATGGGTTTAATATAGCGGGGGGCCGTAGGGCAGGAGGCAAAAAAAACTTTATAATGTAGATAGAGTGAGCCCTTTCAAGAACATATGCCAAAATGGGTATTGTGTTTTATTTTACTGTCTTCCAGTCTCTCCCGATGTGCTTATTTTTATCTTGTGGTTGTTCCATATTAACATACCCTTTCCTGTAAGACCCAGACCTAATTTTCTTTTTCTTAAATATAAAAAAAGCAGATATAAAACCATCAAAGCTGGTGATGATTTCTTGCCAGCTTTTAATACTAATGTTACTTTACTAACAGAGTTTATGGTTAGCTGGAATTTATAATAATCTCTTTTAATGAATGAAATTAATATGAATGAAATACTGTTTTCTAGTTCTCTGCCCACCTTTTGTAGAAATCAGTAATACCTTGAATTATGCATATTATTCATGTTCTGTGGCTGAAACTCTCCTTAAAATTACTGTTTACACTTTCCCTATAAAATTTGGAAAGCTTAAATCATGTACCAGTTATAGTATACTATCCAAAAATTACTTTCTACAAAAGTAAAAATGAATGTCAACAAAAAAATGTGGAAACACTGCCAGGAGCCAGGAAATCTCTAAGCAAAGCTGCTAATTATTCTTAATGGGCAAGATGAGCACATTAAGAAACAAATGAATACATCAGTGAAATGTAATTGAAAATCAACCTGGCAAGAGTACACTGCATCTGAGTATCTGCCTGTGTATTATTATCATCATTATAAAAATTATTTTTGTTGTTGTTGTTATCTCTGTTTAATGAGTGCAACTGGGTCTGATTTCCCTCTCTTAATCTGATGAGGTCCAAGTTTTATTTTTATTTGGAACACCATTCGTGACATTTGTTTCCCTTTTTTTCCTTTTTTATATCTGCCTTTTACATTTAAGACGATGAGTGGTCATTTAGTTTTGAATCTCTGTACTACAGAATTTATGAGGTCCTTTTTTGTCAGAATAAAAACATTACCAGAATTTCTTCCAAATATCGATACACTGAACTTTAAATTCAAAACATTTATCTGGAAAAAATGTCTTTTCTTGTTCAAAACTGTAAGATTCTTTAATATGCAGTTATAACACCTCAGAGCATTTACTTTGGGATTTAGGGTTTGCTTAAAATTCTAAATGTTTTCTGAAAGTGAGCAGGTTAATTTTTCTCACTTTCCCCCAAGCCCTTAATCTAGATAGCTGGGTCAGAGTCAGTCAGTCAATCAACAAATATTTATTTATTATGTGCCAGGCCCTATGCTAAGTGTTAGAAATACAAAGAAAGGCAAAAGTATGTCCTATCTTCAAGGACCTTATGTTTCTAATGGGGAGACAACATGTAAATATATATATATATATATATATATATATATATATGTATTTTCACTAAAGTGGGAGTAAAGTAACCTGAAAGGGAAGACATTAGCAACTGAGAGGACCAAGAGAGACCTTTTGCAGAAGATGGTATATAAGCAGTGTCTTCAAGGAAGTTGGGGAAGTGAAGAGGAAGAGGTGAAGAAAGCATGAGGACAAACAATTCAAAGGCACTGAAAGGAGTGATGGACCTATGAGACATGGGCCAGTGTAGTTGAATGGCAGAGTATATGGAGAGGAGTAAAGTCTGAGAAAACTAGGAAGGTAGGGAGAGACCAGTTTGTGAAGAAATTAAAATGCCAATTAAAGGACTTTGTATTTGATCTTAGCAGTAGCAGGGAGCCACTGGAGTTTCCTGAGTAGGGGAATGATATGGTCAGATCTACAGTTTAGGAAGATCACTTTGGTGGCTGAGAGGAGAATGAGATTGGAATTGCTTGAGATTTGAGGCACCTCACTATGAGGTGATAAGGGTCTCAACCATAGTGGTGCTTATGAGTGAAAAGCAAGGGATGTTTTTGAGAGATGTTGTGAAGGTAGAAATAATGAGATTTAGTAATCGATTGAATATGTGGGGTGAAATGAGGAACTTAGAATGACACCAAAGTTACAAATCTGGTTGCCTAGAAAATTGCTGGTGTCCTCAACAGTAATAGGGATATTTAAAAGAGGAAGGCTTTGGGGATATAAACATGGAATCTAGAAATTCCAAACTTGTAGCCCAGTAAGATCTGATGAATCTCAACTTTTAGGACTAGCTGATTAAGCTGGAGACTCCAAAGCTTGTATTGGTTCCCTGTTCCCATGAGAATCCACCATGAAGGGAATTTCAGGCTAGCAGTTTCAGACTAAATATTGGACCTTATGGTAAATGACAGTCCCAGGTAGGTGCAGCTAAGAAAAGCTGAGCGCCTTCTTAGCACAGTAGGCAGTGCCTCAGTCTTATAAGCTGAAGGTCCTGAGTTCAATCTTTGAAGGAGACAATGGGAGAAGAAGCTTCTAGAGGCAAAAAGAGGCACCAAAAGAGAGGGGTGGATAATCTTAGTTCTCGCTCTCTCTCTCTTTCTCTGTGTGTGTGTGTGTGTCTGTCTTCTCTCTCACTCCTGTTTTCTTCTCTAAGTTTGTATTATTTTATATATTATAAATACATATCTTGATTTACTTGTGTATATACTGTTTTGGCAACTAGGTGGCACAGTAAACAGAACACTGACCTTGGAGTCAGGAAAACAAGTTCAAATCCAGCTTCCAACACTTACTAGCTCTGTGACCCTGGAACTTCTGTTTGCCTTCATTTTTCCAAACTGTAAAATACAGATAGTAATAGCATTTACCTCATAGGGTTGTTGAGAGTATCAAGTGAGATGATATTTCTTAAGTGCTTAGCACACTGCCAGGCACATTGTAGGTGCTAGGTAAGTGTTCATTCCTTTCCCATTCCCTCAGAAATTTATAAGCTCCTTGAGGACAAGAACTTTTATTTCTTTGTGTCCTTGGCACCTAGGGAACTCTTTTGAATGCAGTCAGCATCTGATAAATGTTTGCTGAATAGAATCTTTGGTAGAACATAAAATGAGAAAAAGAAGCCAAGCAAGCAGAGCCTGTCTGAGAAATTTCTGGTATTATTCCTCTACTGTTCTGGCTTTCATGATTTAAAGACTATGAGTATTTTTTCCCATTTTGATTAGGGTGGGGGAACCACTGGAAGTTTCTGAGAAAGAATAACGTAGAAGTATCTAGTACCTAGAATTAATGAGCCCTCCACAGCTTTGAGCATCAGCTTTGGAATGCTGGCACCCATGCCATGGATCACTCTGGGTATTATTCAAATCCAAATACCATATTCCTTGGCATTACACTTCTAGAATGACCCTGTTCCAGATATTTATTAACTTATGTAACTTCCAGGTAATGAATCCTATGGTCTGTAAGAATCAACATATTTCATATTTTGCATATTTAATAACCCAGATCAAATTGCTAACCATCTCAGGGAGAGGTGAAAGAGAAGGAAGGCGACAACTTGTATCTTATAATTTGGGAAAATATATGTTAAATATTGCATGTAATTGGGAAAATAAATATTTAAAAATCAGCATATTTCATTTACAAAGAGATAGTGCCTAGATTTAAATTCTAGTATTACCCACCTAACATTATTTAACCTAACACAAAGCCTAATTTAAAAGATTATTGAATTTTTATAGATTCATGATACTTACCAGAACCTGAACTTGGGATCATTATCTTCTGCTCATTTCCATTTCTGTGATGTTACTGCAAGCTTACATAGCCCTTTAAATGTATTATGGATGAACTTGGCATTCTTTATACATAGTATATAATCAATAAATATTTATTGAATGAACTGTTCTAGCTAGTGGCTAATAACGAACAATGATGGGTGCTCAGTAAAATTTAACAAGATATACTAGGAAGAGCACTGAGTTTGAACTTGAAGGACCCAGATTCCAATCCCAACTCAAATAATTACTATCTATATGAACTTACATAAGTTCCAACCTCTCTATGCCTCCCTTTCTCTCTTCATCTATATAATGATGGTTTGGACTAGATGATATTTAGGGCCCCTTCTAACTCCAAATCTTATGGTCATCACCTTAAAGAGTTAACAACTCCTAATGAAAAATTCATTTAATTAAATAAATCAGTTGGGCAGCCAGTTTTACAGCACGATCTGTTCTTTAGATATTCATTGTTTTACCTTAGCCAGATGCAATGCAATAGACAAGAAAGTCTATAGAGGAGCCAAGAAGTCCAAATAACAGGAGAAGTGTGCAGATTTCATCAGTATAGCAAACATTTATTAAGATGCACAGTACTTGGAAGAGTAGGTGCATTGATGTTGATAAACAACTGCCAAAGCATTAAAGATTGTCATCTCTGTGGTAGGAGCAGTGTGAGGAGCAGTTGCTTGTCCTGCCAGAGTTTCTGACATTGTGTAGTCTCATTTTGAACAATTTCTTCTCCTAGAACTTGTTTTAGAATCATAGAATATTGGATTTGTGAACATAGAAGTCGTGGAGTCCAACATTCTACTCTGTTTTGGAATCCATTCTGTAATACTACAGGTCATTCTATCTCTGCTTAAACATTTCTGGGCACAAAAAACTCATCTTTCTATGAAGTAACATATTTTATTGTTGGATATTTCTCATAGAAAGTCTCTCCCAAAAATGAGCCAAAAAATCTGCATCCTTGTAATTTTCCAACTAACCCTACTTCATAAGACAAATCAACTTCAGACAATCATTTATGTGAAGACGACTATCAGGTACCACCCCACCCGCCAAGTCTTCTCATATCTGTGCTAAACATTCCTAACTTCTAGTTATTAGTTACATTAGTGAAATTAAGTTAACAACAGTTCAACATAATCATAATTTGTTCCTTCCACCAACATTCATTAAAGATCTACTGTGGCCAATGGGATTTTCTTGGCATGAGAGATCTTGCTGTTGAAGAACTTTTAATTTGTTGAAGAGGAAACACATACACACATACACACACACACACCATGAAATAAGGGAGAATCACATATGGAAATAAGAGGTCTAGACAAAATGTTGTGATGGTTGATTATAACAAAGCATTTTCTTAGTATTTTGAATATTACTAGTATTTTATCAGAATGTGATCTTCTTTCTCTAGATGCACATCAATTTTTTTTCACATTGACTGTGATTTTATTAAATCAAGAAAGGGTCAACATGTTTAATTTTAAAAACTTTAATTGTCTAAAAAAAAGACAATGGGAAGATAGACTTGATTTAGCAAAAATATTCTCAACAACATATTTTACTGAACTACAACTCTGCAATTTGGTAAGATATAACGTCAAACCAAAAGGAAGAAATGTCCTTAGGAATGAACTTAAAAATATATTCAAAGTAAATTAGGAAATTCAATTTTTAAAAAACAATTCAGTGTGGGGGCAGCTGGGTAGCTCAGTGGATTGAGAGTCAGGCCTAGAGACGGGAGGTCCTAAGTTCAAAGCTGGTCTCAGCCACTTCCCAGCTGTGTGACCCTGGGCAAGTCATTTGACCCCCATTGCCCACCCTTACAACTCTTCCACCTATGAGCCAATACACAGAAGTTAAGGGTTTAAAAATTTAAAAAAAAACAATTCAGTGTATACTAGGTACACTTGTATATAATGTGTATTCTAGCAAGCATTGAGAATACAAGTAAAATACAGCCCCTGGCCTCAAGGAGGTTATGAAATTGTAAAGCATATTTTTAAAAAGCCCTTGTTAAATTTATTTTATTTTATAGAAGCAGAGATACAGAATTGATGAATCAATGACCCTTCTCTTTTTTCAATTCAATAATAAACACACATAAAAATGTCTCCCAGAATTAAACCATTAAGTAGTTCCCGAAACAGACTAATCATTTAATCTTCAGACCAAAATGAATGGCATGTTACATTCTCATAGTTATATAATTTTATTTTTTTTAAATAATAACTCAAGAAATTGTTGCATTGTGAAATTATTGCAATGTGATTATTAAAAAATGGAATAACATTTTAAGTTAGTCAGAATTACTGAATGTTAAATTAGGTAATACTATATATTAATGTATCAAACATTAAAATGCTTTCTTAAATTACATTTAATTTTAATAGGCATTTGAAATGACCTTATAGAAATTTATTTTACATGTTATTATTATTTGGGGAAAATGTATCTTGAAGGAAGAATCACCAGAGGCAAAATTAAAATTGGAATCCTATATTGTGAGCTTGTCTCTATCAGGTGTTCCTTTTAAGAGGAGCATCTGGGGATAGAATGCTTGTTTCCTTTTAGCCTTAAGCATATATTATATAACCCTAGAATTCCATATTACCTAGACAAGGAGGATCAAAGATGATTGCACTATATCTAGTTAATTGAAAATCACTGTAAGCCCTTAGCCTACCTTGCAGTAGAGTGGAAAGCATCAAGGATTTGGAGTCAAGGGGACTTGCATTCAAATCCCAATTCTACTACTTAATAATATGTGTTCTTGTCACTTGATTTCTGTGGGCTTTAGTTTCCTTATCTATTAAATGAATGAAATAAATGATCTCTAAAGTCTTTTAAAACGCTAAATCTTATAGTTCTATGAATCCTTTAAAAGTCTGGGTTCCAGTTTAGAGGGCAATATTTGGCCCCTGTGGTATTATATACTCTCCCTGACGTATTAAATATTATCAAATTTGCAGATGAGGCAATGTTGCGATAACTAACACATTGTATAATAAATGAGAAAATGTGTGTGCAGATATGTACACATATATATTATTTTGCATTTCTTTAAACAACACATAAATAGAAACTATTGTTACATTTAGCAGATTCAGGATCCAAAAATATCTTGACCATGAAAGATGCTGGCCCAAATGGAATAAAATGAAATTAAATAGGGACAAATATGAAATCTTCCCCATGGGTTCAAAAATATGAGTCATATAATGGGGCCAGCAGAACCAGACTATAAGTCACTGGAAAAACAGCTCAGTTTTCTCCTCTGGAAAAATGGCAATAACTATAGCATCTACCTCCCAGTGTTGTTGTGAAGATCAAATGACATGATAATTGTAAAATGCTAAACAGCATTTCCTGGCATATAGTAAATGCTATATAAATGTTAGCTATTATCATTATGATGGTGGTTGTTGTCAATATTATTATTATTATTATTATTATTATTATTAGACTCACTTAGAGTTAAGTATGAGATGGCAGCCAACAAAGTTATTGCAATTATAGGCTGAAATAGCTATTGCAAATATAAAATACCAATAATAGTTATAATGATAGTCAAAAAGAAACATGATATAAGGCAGACTAACATATGGAAATAAGAGGTCTATGGAAAGTGTTATGATCATTGAGTATAACAATGAATTTTCCTAATATTTTCAATATTATTATTGGTATTTTATCAGAATGGGATCTTTTTTTTCTTTAGCTGCATGGTGTTAGGGTTTTTATATTAACTGTGATTTTATTAAATCAAGGAGGGCCCAACAAACAGAAAGACTCATGTGTGTTTACTTAGAGGCATAGAGTCCTAGAGCAGAGAAAAAAAGATGATAGTCTGTCTCACTATAGTCTAACCTAGTCACATTGTTGATATTGTGTTCTATTCTGAATGCTGCATTATAGAAAGGATAATTATTTGCACTGAAAAGCTGAAGAATATCCAGAGAGGACAAGCACAGGGGTAAAAGGGTCCCAAGTTCATGCCATATGGATCAAATGAAAAACTGGAGTTTAGTTTGGAGTAGAGAAACCCTACAGGCTGTGGAAGAGGGATTAGACTTGCTTGGCTTGACCCCAGAGGACAGAGCTAGTAGCAAAGGATAGAAGTTACAGAGGCAATTGTGGTCTAAATGACAGGGGAAGATTCCTAGCTACTTCTCCTATGGAAGAGTGTGACCGCAGAAGGTAGTGGACTCCATCTAGCAAAAGGTGGATGGCTATAGATATCGGATTTGTTACAAAGGGGGTTTTTATTCAAGCAGGTATTGGACTTGACAAAATAGCCCCTGTGGTCCCTTCTGACCCTGAGATTCTGTGATTTTGTGACCCTCTGAGTCCCTTTCTTTTGTAATGTAAGGAGAATAAGAACCATTGTGGATATTGACTCACTATGAGCTACCTCAAAATCTGTGCTAAATTACCTAAGTAAGGCAGGAGTAGGGAAAAGAATGTATCCATTCAGGCAATGTTTTAAAACAGTTGTGCCATTTTTTCACTAGCATTCACTTGAAATAAAATACTCCTAAACCACAAAAGACATTCCCTCCAGTTCTAAAAATAGTACAGCCTAAACATTGCTATGAAAAATTTTATTAAAATAAAAAAGGAATTTGCTTTTATGATATACGTTCATATACTTGCTGTACCTCAAACTCCTGGAGTGATGGATTTATACATTGTATAAAAATATATAGTGTTAAGATGTTTACTAAAAAATATTAATAGGTTTCTGAGTTATATAATTTAACTTCACTGTGACTATTTTGTAAGAAGTATTACCTTCCCTAACAAAATAATATGTTTTGCTTGCTAGATTAGTCACGCACTCATACTGCTCTACAGGTGTATGCTGCACATTGGAACATGCTGTTGAATTCCATGGAAACACTTAGTAGGGTGTGGTCAGAGTGTGGGGGAGGTTGATCAGGAACAGTCATCAGTTGACTCTTTAGTAATTTTCTTTTTTGAAAAATAAAGATGTCAGCTGTCCCTTTTTGCAAGACATTTAATTTAGAAGATTTTCCTGAAATACTTTATTCCTGAAATAGACAGAACTGTAGGCCGATTGTGTCATTTCAGTTAATCAAAACAAGTAGTCAAATTAGTCTCTTTTATTTTTTTTAATGAATGTAATTTAACGGTATTTAATTTGCATACAGGAAAGTTCACCCTGGAAAAAAAAATCTGCATTATAGCACTTTTGTAAACCTCAACAAAGCCCTTCATTAGGAGACCTAATTACTTTTCTCTACCTACTCCTGAGGAGAAAAGCTATCACAGTACCTGCTCATTCATTCAGACAAGGAAGTGTGCGTGGTGGTTCAAGCAGAGACATGGGTTTGAGATTCCCGTGGCTCTCTTCTTGCTGGGCGATTGTGGCAGTCTTATACTTAGAGCAGCTCAGGTAATCTGAGTTCTCTTCATGTTTCTGCCTCTTTGGGCTTTCAGGTAATATCATTTGAGCCTTGTTTGCTTCAGTTTACTTATTTATGTAAAATTGGGCCTGTGATACCTTTCACTAGAGTTCTAATTTCCTCCAGCAACTATTATTCTGCACTGAACTCTAGGAAATTCTTTTATCTAGTTAAAGGAGTTAGACCTGACTCCTTAGAAACCAAGAATCAAGCTTTGGAGAAGTCTGTCCCCCTGCCCCACTTCTTCAGAAAGGCAGCAGCTACATCAGGAGTGCCCGTAAGCCTGTTTAGTGTCTATATGAGGCCTGACTGTACGATAGTCTCCACTTGCGCTCATCGTTCCTGTGAGTGAGCAGGAGTTGCATTAACTGCTGGGGTGAGAACAGAGGAAAGATGTTTCCATACCATCAGTGACCCAAGTCTCTTTGCCGAGCTATAGTCCTTGTGGTACATCTGTGGTGTTATCCCCTTTAAGCCCCTGGAAGCTGTGAGGGAAGTAGAATAATTTTCAACCCAGAATAGAAGACGAAAAAGGACAAAGGAATAAAAACTTGGGGAGGAAAGCTATGTAGATACACGTCTCTCCCCACCCCCGCCCCCATATTCTGTGCACACAACATGAGAGAGGTCAATTAAGAGAAATAAGGTAATCACAAAATATTAGAAAAAGGGCTTTAGAGAGCAATCAGTATAATTTCCTCATTTTACAGATAATGAAGCTGAGGCCCAGAGACAAGAAGCAACTTGGCCAGTATTGTATGGAAGTAAGAAGAGATCTATGTCAACTATAATTCAGGCCTTTTGATTTCTACTCCATTATTCTTTCTACTATCTCATGTTGCCCCTTAGAAGATGCCATAAAATACACATTTTTGTCTTTACGAGTATATATACGTATGTATGTATATATTTTTTCTATGCATATGTATAAGGATATATATCCCAAAAGCTTGGCCGTACAGCAATTAATATTTCTAAATCAAAAAACTTATAAAGATAATTTACTAAAGGGTGAAAAGAATTTCATTCTCCTCCTGGCATGCATGGAACTAACCCCAGATTCTAAAAAACTTTACCAGTAGTTTTTTACAACTGATAATTTCTATCAACTTAGACAAACTTTGATTAGTGTTTTAATAATGTAATATCATTCTAAGACTAGACTAGCTAGGGAGGGAAACACTAGAAGTTGGTCAAGTGATTAAAAATTTTTAATTTGAAGGCAAGTCTACTTAGGTGTGGCAAGGTTGCAGGCCGTATTGGTGGAGAGAAGACTCACACTGTTGAAGTCATCTCCTTTGAAGTAAAAAGAGATATAAATACAGGTAACCATTACTCTACATATTATTCTTAACTGTATCCTGTAGATGTGAATGATATCATCGCAAGAAACCAGAAGGAAGGTGTGTTTAAAACTCAAGCAATATCAAGCTGGTAAGATACTTTTAATTGTGAAAACATTCCAATGTATTCTGTTTGTTTTGGTGTTGTGGATGGGTGAATTAGTGAACAGAACTGTATTGGGAACTCTGTGGGCTGAGATTATACTAAATTAAGGGATAGGAAGCTTAGTTGGTGATTTTTTTTTTATGAATGAAATTCTTCATGATGTTTAAGAAGACAAGATAGATTTCTTTCAAATTTTGACCTGAATGAGTAAAAATATTTATTCTTGGCAAGAGTCCACTGATACATATAAATAAATAAATATGCATATATGTATATGTACACACATACACATGTGTATATGTATGTATATGGAGAGAGATATTTTTGCACATTATTTTCATAAAAAAATAGATCACGGAAACAATCAGTTATGGAATCCAAAATAGACTAGTATAATGTAAAATGCCTGTTGATGCATTTTTACCATAGGCATCATTTCCAGCTTTTGTTGGGTTATTTGTTTTTTAGCCACACGTGAATCTTCCAACATTTGACATTTTGAGTTTCCTCTATGTCCAGAATGCTTTTCTTTCTTCTGTAGAAAATGGGTTGGTTTAAGCTAACCGTGCTTAAAAGCTGAAATGATTGACAATATCAGACTAATGGGAAGTAGCAATGACTCTTACTCATAAGTGGGTAAATATAGTCTGTGGCTTTAAAAATGTCTCCTCTATTATGATACTTAGAGTAGATTGACTGGAATGTGCAATATTTCTCATTATTCTATACAAAATTGAAAAAGACCAATAATATATCCCTGTAGCCTTAAGCTTGGACTAGAGAAAAGAGGGAAGGTCAACCCTTAGCTATATATTCCCTTCATTTATAAGACAGTGCTGACTACAGAGTGGAGATTACCATACACTTTTGTATGGGACTTCATCTTTTGTCATGATTTCAAACCTGGTCTTTTAGTTATCAATCAAAAGCACATTTTCTACATTGTCCTCATTTACATTTATCTAATGCTTAAGGTCATTTGTGACCATTTGAGTGAATTTCAGCATATGGAATCAGTGAATAATAGATTTCAGCTCCATGCTGTGAAGAAAGATTGTGTTTTTACAAGGCATAATGTTGTTTACTGGGTGTTAATAATCACTAATTAATAAACATATCTAGACTTCTAAAATGTTGCATTTTAAGGGATAAAAATGTCAAGTGTTTAACTTGGTAAGTGCAAGAGCATTTTCTGCATAAAATAATTAAATCACATAAAAAAATGAAATGTGGTGACTCAACCCAGAGCACATCTAAAATGCTCAAAATATGAACTTTTCTGGTCTTTAGCATGCCATTTCTGAAGACACACTTCTGAGACAGAAGGCTACATAAACCTATATACATATATTGTACTACCTAGGGCCCTCCATGATGATGACTTTCCTCCCTTCTCCCATATTAATCATGGTCAGTTTCTTCTCTCTTAACCTCGGAAAGCTTTTTGTCCAGACTCTACTAAGGCACTTGCCCAGAAAATAGATGGATGAATCAGGCCCTCAAGTGCCCTGATCTTATATTAAGAAGATACTTGACCACTTAACCTTCAAGAAGCTAAGAGGAAGCTGCCTACTGTTGTTGTAATGTCTGCCTTACCCTCATAACCACTGCTTTCACACCCATATCCAGGATGATAAGATGAAAGCATTAGTTCTATGAGAGAAGAATGAAAGGAAACATTTTAAAAAAGAGCTAAGATATAGTATAGTGTTCTTTTTTAGTGCCCCAATACATCTGTAGAATTCCTCCTCCAAATTGGAGGTACGAAATAACAGCAGCTACAAATTACTAAGAGGTATTTACCATAGCTACAAAGCCCACATGTGAGCCATATATTTCTGCTATTAAAAAATACTTCAAAGCTTGACATGGGAGGTTTGTGATGGTGAAAAATGTCTCCTATAACTGCACCCATAAAGAAGAAGAACAAGAGGAAAATAAAATTGTGATGCCAGAAACATAAACATAAGAAATACTATTTCTACAATAGAATGAACGAACTTTCTGTGGATAATATTTTTATTCATATTATACTCATTAAATAGAGAAGGATCCCTGCCTTAACTGTTAGCATCTCTTACAATTTCTCACTTCCTCCATATATCATAACAGGACCCTTCTCTAATAACCATCTTTTTCCAAAGTAACTTCTTCCCATTCACCAAAAACTGGCTAGATGTCCCTACCCTGTTTTAACCCCATGTTATCTTTAAATGTATCTGTGCCCTTAAACATGAAGGCTATTGCTCAAATATGTTCATTCAGCCAGTATTTATATCATGCTACTATGCACAAAGCATTTCACCATAGGACAAGGTAAACAAGAAACTATATAAGATATCTATTAAAGATAGCCAGTAAAGGAAGTGACATATACAGAGATAGTTAACAACTTACAGACTAGAAAGTCAAATGCTTACCTGCCTTAAAATGTCTCCCAAGAGCCTTTTTGTTCTTAAGGAACCCAAAGCTTATGGCACTTATATATCAAGTCTTTCCAGATCACTGAATATCCTTTGCTATTTAACCCTAGTTATCAGCTACCTTTTGCTCCTTTCATGAAATCAATCTGACCTAGTGCCTATTTTTGTTGTTGTTGTTCAGTCATTTTTCAGTCATGTCTGACTCTGCGTGACCCCATTTGGGATTTTCTTGGCAAAGATCCTGGAGGGTTTGCCATTTCTTTCTCTAACTCATTTAACAGATGAGGATACTGAGGCAAACAGGGTAAAGTGGTGTGCCCAGAGTCACAAACAGCTAGTAAGTGTGTGAGACTAGATTTTAACTCGGGAAGATGAGTGCCCATTTAAATTATTTAATGTGCTATTTAAAAAATGAATCTTTCTATAAAACTTACACATGAAATGTAAGAAATGTCTTATTGATGGTGGTGAGATAAACCATTAGAAATTCACAAGTGAATATGAAATTCATTATAACTTTCCAGCCTTCATAATATAATCTTCAAATCTAAATAAGCAACTTGAGATTGTTCCTTGGTCTCTGTTGCTATGATGCTTAGATTATGTTATTCTCTTCTAGTAAAGAACTGGTTTTCAGTAGGGTTTCAGTACACATGTTGAGAAACAATCAGGAAATATGTTAGTCAAACAAAGTAGAGCTTATAGGATCCAGTAGCAGGCTTTCAAGATCCAATAGCCTCTGACTGTAGCCTATTGATTTAATCTTATTGTCTAGAGAACAGTCATGGGTGTTATTGTTGTTATATAGTTTATCTAGATTTTAGAGAAAAAATTGGAGAAGCCTCTTTTTCAATTGTTATGGATGAGATGACCACTTGGGCAGATTAAGAATTGGTTGAATAACCTGATCCAAAGAGTAGTGGGGCTCTGTAAGAATCTCTGTTTGGCCTTGTGCTATTTTAAATGTTTGCCAGTTTTCAGATAAAGGGTAGTATGGTTATCAAGTAAGGTAAATCAGCTGACATGTTGGATGGCAGGATTAAGGTCCCAAAACATCTCAGTTGGATAAAATAATGGGATACCCCTAATAACATTAAATCAAGAAGAAATATAGTCTTGTACTTAGGTTTTTAAAAACAGTATAAATGTATAAGATAGGGGAGACATAGCTAAATAGTACTTCATCTGAAAAAAAGATTTAGAGATTTGAAGTGGACTGCAAGCTTAATATAAGTCATGAGTGTGATATGATAGTCAAAAAATGAGTATAACCAACTGCATTATGAGAAGCTTAGTATTAAGAATGCCTTAAGAGGGGCAGCTGGGTAGCTCAGTGGAGTGAGAGTCAGGCCTAGAGACAGGAGGTCCTAGGTTCAAACCCGGCCTCAGCCACTTCCCAGCTGTGTGACCCTGGGCAAGTCACTTGACCCCCATTGCCCACCCTTACCACTCTTCCACCTATAAGACAATACACCAAAAATTAAGGGTTAAAAAAAAAAAGAATGCCTTAAGAGATTCTATAAATCGATTTCCTATAACATACTACATCTTCATAGGGATACATTTGACTGAGATATATAGATAATTGTATTGTGGCTTTGTTGATTATGAAAAAGTATTTAACTGCAATAGAGAAAAATACCAGAGCCAACTAATTAAAATCACCTAAGAGCATTTAAGAGAGAAATGAAAGAAGCCAACAAGCATTTATTATTATGCAGAAAACAAAAAGAAGAAGAAAAAAAGAAAAGATATGCTAGAATTTTTTTTAATCCAACTGTTTTTACTATCAAAGAGAAGAGTCACCACACCAGAGGGGTCCTGGTAAATGTTTTGAGCTCACTGGAAAAAAATGTACACGGAACAAACTTGAATGCTTAATCTGTATTCTTTTTTGTTAATTTTTAATTTTTATTTTTTCTAATTATATGTAAAAATAAGTTTTAATGTTCATTTTTAAAAATTTTGAGCTCCAAATTCTTTCCCTCCCATATCTCCTCATTCCTTGAGAAACCAAGCAATTTGATATAGATTATACATGTGTAGTCATGCAAAACATATCTTCATATTAATCATGAGCAGAAGAAAACACAGAGAAACCCAAGAAAAAAAAGAAAGTTTTAAAAGTATCTGCATTCAGACGCCATCAGTTTTTTTTTCTCCTCTGGAGGTGGATAATATAAGTCTTTTGAAATTTTCTTGGATCTTAATATTGCTGTAAATAACTAATCCATTTACAATAGATCCTTATACAACATTGCTCTTACTGTGTACTATGTACTTCTGGTTCTATTCACTTTACTTTGCATCAATTCATATAAGTCTTCCTAGGTTTTCTGAAATAAATTTTACTCCTCATTTCTTATAGCACAAAAATATTACATCACTATCATAGACCACAATTTGTTTAGCCATTTACCAATTGATAAATATCTCCTCAGTTTCCACTTCTTTGCCACCACAAGAAGCGCTGTTATAAATATTTTGGCCCATATAGGTCCTTTTCCTTTAAAAAAAATTTTGGATATGGACCTATAGTGGTATTGCTAAGTCAAAGTGTATGCACAATTTTATAGCCCTTTCTGCACAGTTCCAAATTGCTCTCCAGAATGTTTAGATCTGTTCACAGCTCCACCAGCAGTGTATTAGTATCCCAATTTTTCTACATCCCCTCTAATATTTGTCATTTTCCTTTTCTGTCATATTGGCCAATTTGATAGATGTGAGGTGGCATCTCAGACTTGTTTTCATTTGCATTTCTCTAATTAGTAGTGTTAATCTGCATTCTTAACATTTTCCTGTTATCATTACTTTCTTAAGTCTAGAAAATCAATAAAACTAATCAAGATATGATTTGTAGCATTTGAAAATTCTGAAATGTAAATGCTCACGCTGAAAATTTAACAGCTGGCTCTTGTGAGCCTGTTGTAACTTATTCTACCACACCCCCTACATCATGATACAGAGGTAATCTATGCTAAGAGCAGTACATTTGCAAGAAAATTGAGATATGGTTTCCCAAAGTATTTGAAGGAGGGGGAGACATTAATGGTCTAGGAGAAGAAAATCTCAAATTTTATTATTACCGAAAAAGGGAACTTGAGAGAACATCAGAAGCTATCAGCCTATAAGCCTACTCTCCTATCTAAATAATATGTGTATAAAACCCATAAACAAATAAATCATTCTCAGTGAAGATATTAATTAGTAAATTACAAGAAAGTCTTTGCAAACAATATTCATCAGTGAACCATATCACCATTTTACAATTGACAGAAATCTAGAGAGTACAGGATCATATTGTGCACATTTGTTGATTAGAAAACATTTGGTTCAATAGAGCAAAATACAGACTTTAAACCTCTCTTCTAACGAGATATCTCCCATCCAGTTTTCATAATTATTCAAAATTCTTTGAAAAACATAACAATGAAATATCTGTTGAGCAATCCCCTGATAACAGACAAGTCATAAAATAGGAAAATACATATTCACCAAAGTGTTTTATCCCCATGATGGAAGAGATTCATGACAGAGTCCAAATTGAAGAGGAATAGGAAGTTTCCATTTGTTGATGGCATTGTTCTGGTTGTATTAAGCCAAGAAACATTGCAGAGCCTCTTGGAAAAGATCTATAACCATTTATAATTTGCCCTGATCATCTACCCAGGAAAGACCAAATGGAAGAAGAATGCCTTTTGCCAAATTTTGACATGTAATCAAAAGGACAATCTACAGAGCTTGGCCATCAACATGGTATCCAGGCAAACAGTACAAATGGACAATGACTTGGGCTCAGGATTAAGGAGAAGGAGAACAGATCTTCTGCCTTTAATAAATGTCAGTTTCTTTTGACACCAAGCTTCCTATGGAAACAAAAGTCTATGGTTTTAATGCCAGCATTCTAAACATGTTGTATATATCTATAAGAGAGGAGCACACTACAACCCTTAAAGAATTGAAAATGAATATCACCCAGGGGGAAATAAGAAGATGAATAGTGAGTATGCACAAGTTATAATTACATAATTAATGTAGAACTTCAAAGAAGAATGGTCAAGTCAACAAGAATTAATTAAATATCTCCTAGGTGTCAAGTACTCTGCCAAGTGTTAGTGATATAAAGGAAAGTAAAAGACAGTCCCTATCCAAATCCATCTTCCATGGTCCAGCTCAGGTCTTACCTCCCCAATGAAGCCTTCTGTTACTACCACAGCCCCCACTTATCTCTCCTTTCCCTAAAATCCATAACATATGGAACCTGTATTATAGGTATTACAATATTTAATTACAAATTGAAAGTATTAAATTTAATTTTTTTCTGTTAATGTTATTGTTTATATCTGTGCATGTATTTTAAATTAAAACATAAGGTCCTTCAAGCCAAGAAGCTTTTTGTTTTGTTTTGTTTTGCCCTTGTATCCTAAAACCCAGTGCCTTACTCTTATAGGCACTTAATAAACATTTGTTGAATTGTGTTGTGTCCTCAGCTAAATTATGAGTTGCCAAAGGTGATGTCTACATCTTCTTTATGTCCTCCATAGTGGTCATACATTTGTTCCTAGGGCTTATAGTTGTGGAGATTTGTACCTGGATTTATTTTGGAGTCACAACTCTAATAAAGCTTATGGGACCCAGTTTTTTAAGAGCAAAGGAGATAAATCAAGCTTTCTGAAGAGGTAAACAGCAGTTGTATTTTATTAGATTAGTGGCTGAATTTCAGGATGAGCTTCTCTTCAGCCACAAACTTATGCATTGTGACCTATGGACGTGCTGGTGATGAGACTAACTAGTAATCTTTCCTTTGGGTTGTTGGGAGGAGGAAGGGAGTTGCAGCCAATGAAGATAAAGGAGTTGAGGACTCTCTTTGGAGACATTTTTTTTTACTATAATGAACCCATGTTAATTTTACCAATTGTGGTTCCTAGTTTTAAAACCCATATGTGAAACTATATCATAGCCAAATTGTAAGAATGAAATTCTTGATGAAGCAATTCTTTCTTCAGTTGTTATCTTGGATATGGGATACAAAACTACTCTGTGCTTTTGTCACTAACATAATAATTATTAAATTGCCAGGTTTATTAATAAAAGGGCAGGAAATCATGCCTGATCTTCAGTCTTTTTACAGGAGAAGTTCCCACAAGGATATTAACCAGTTTTTTTCTATTTTAAATGTTTGCATTTCCTTTTTCTGTTATAAAAGAGATACAGGTGTCTGTTTTGAATACATCTCAAGCTCTGGATAATACTAACTGTTATATATAGTTTGTTAGTGTTTGCAAAGTTCTTCTTTTAATCATAACTTTGTGAAATAGGTATTATTATTGCCATTTTACAGATGAGGAAACTGAGGCTTAGAGAGATTACTTATCCAGGGTCAAACTTCTGGTAGATATTGAAAACTAATTTATTCTGATGCTACTTCTCCTTGGCTTCTCCTAGAAGAGGCAATGTGGTATAGTGAGAAGAGCACTGGAGGTGAAGCCAAAAGACCAGAGTTCAGATTCATTCTTTGCTGCTTGTTATTAGTGTGTCTCAAGGCAAGTCACTTGAACTCTCTGGGCCTTGGATTCTTGATTTGTAAAGGGGCAGCTTGATGTCACAGTGGAGCCATGTAGACCTGAGTTAAACTCCAGGCTCAGACATATATTAGCTGTGTGACCCTGGGTAAGTCACTTAACCTCTTTTTGCCTCAGTCTCCTCAATTATAGAAAGAAGATAATAATAGCACTAACCTCATGAGGTTGTCATGAGGTTCAAATGAGATAACAATTACCTCATTTTTATAAATTAAACATTTATAAAATTACAAATTTATAAATTATAAAGTACGTAGCAGAGTGCTTGGCACATAGTAACTATTAAACAAATGATAATTATTTCTGTTATATAGCTTGTGAATTGGGCTCAATGGCCTCTAAAAAATCCTTTAGTTATATAGATGATGACTGAACTGTGATCTCCTTGGTATAGGAAACTCCTTTTATCAACCCAAATCAGCACCCTCTCTTCAACTTAGTGTTAGAGAGAGTTACCTGAGCAACTAGAGTTTAGATTTACCCAAGACCATACCAAGATTATAGCAGAGGAGGTATTTGAACTCATTTTCTCCCTTGGCTTCAAGGCTGGCTTCCTATTCCTCACATCCTGCCTGTATGCACTCACTTATAGCTCATAATGGACACTTCTAAGTACCAATGTCAACCACCCAGAATGATCTGTTTCTATAGTACTCCTCCATTTTATTTCACCCCATGTTCCTCTGAGCACTGTCTCCTTTGTGATTCCCTTTGCCTATAGTGAATAAATAGGATCTTTTCCTCAAAAACTCAGTTATAGTGAGTCTTTTGACATGCTGATTCTTAGTTCCTAATATGTTCTTCTTGGTGCAGGCCTCACACTTACTCAAAATAGGGCAGAAGTGGTCACAGACAGCCAAGTCCAACTGCCAGAACTCCCAAGCCTGGAAAATTCAGCAAACAACTGCCATTGACTGGGAGGAAAGTCCTACATTTAGACATTTAAATTGTAAAGAAACTACATGCAATCTAATGGCGAATTACTTTCCAAAGAAGTTTCTCAATATGTGGCTTAGCCCACTGAAAACTAAAATTGAAATTCATATCTTGTAACTAAACACTCTTGGAGAGGGATCCCTTTAAACTTCCGTCCCTGCCAAAGCTCAGAACATCTTTTCTTAATCTGGGAAAGCTACTTCGGACTTGGTAGGAAATAAAAGATTGCCAGTTCACCGGGGATTGGACATGAACATACCTTAAATTTATGTGAAGAATGAAAATGTTTGTTAATTTACTGATTTAGGACCCAAAGGATACATGGCTGCAATTTATAATCCATTAGTTACGATCTTTGTTATTACTTTGTTTTGGTACTATGTAAGTTAATCAGCTGTCATGATCATAGAATCAGAGAAATCTGAGATGGAAAATATAATTAGTAAAATAATTAGTACCTTTCATTCAAGGATCTCAAAATTCTTTACCAATCCTCCTTACCCAGGGTAGGATATGTAGGTCACTAAGACAAGGTGGGCCAAATGTCAGGTGACATTTGAATCTCACTTTTGAACTCTGAATCACTTTTTCTTTACAGTTTCATGACAGTTGTCAAAGTCACACAGGGTCAAAGGTTAAGAGTTAGTCTCAAGGTCAAGCCAGGAACATACAAGTGATAAAGTAGAATACTCTCTGGGAGTTTTTCATTAAACTCACTAGCACTTAATTGATTTAAAAGGCCCAGCCTTCTATCCATTAAAACCAATTCTGCCTACTTATTCTGTTTATTTTTCAGGCATCATAAACCTCCAGAAAAGGAAAGCAAATTACACACAGTCAATTAATTGTATGTATGTAGTTTATCTAATTTGCAATTATTTATAGTGAATTTTCTTTCAGCCCTAGCCCTTCTTCATCCTCCCCTCCTCATCCACATAGCCTACAGTTTACAAATTTATTTAAATATCAACTTAAATATATATATATGAGAAAGGTAAATCTGTTCAAAGAAAATCAAATACATGGTTTTCTTCTCTGGTCTTAGATAATCTCTGCCAATGTTCCCTTCCATTTGTCTACATAATCAAGACTTGAAAAGTGGGCTTTTGCTACTATAAGAATTTGGGATCCACTCTATATTTGTGTTCCCATTTTATAGATAAATCACATTCTGTTCTAGGAAAGGTTGTGATTTTCCCATGATAAGCTGGCAAAGTTATAGTTAAAGGGTGAATTAAAATCAGTATCTCTTGTTACATTAGGATGTTAAAACTTCTTTAATAATGAACATTCTTAATATTTTATTAACCTTTTATTTGTCTCCTAATACCATTGGCTACAAGTACATTATCAGAATGTGCTCAAGGAACACAAAAAATGTGTTCTCAAAATGCCTCCTTTCTGAGAGTAGTGACACACATCTGTATTCCCAACTATTACATCCTAATAAAGTTTTAGCACCAACTATGTGTAAAATGTTTCATGAAGTACAAAGAACACAAATAGTCCCTGATCTCAAGGAGCTCATATTCTATCAGGAAGATATCATGCATCAATAAAATACATACAGAATAAGTACAAGTGGGTTTGGGAAGGGAGAACACTAGTAACTGAGAGATAGGAGGGATCAGGAAGCACTTCATGAAGAATTTGGAACTTAACATAAGTTTTGAAGGAAGTAAAGGATTTACAAGGCAGAAATGAGAAGGGGACGCATTCTAGGGATGAGGCATGGACTGTGCCAAGAAATAGAGGTGGACAATGGAGTGTCAGATGGTTGATAGTTTGATAGCAGAGAGAAGACAGGAGAGTAATGATAAGATGGTTAAATAGAGAGGTTTAAAGTTAATCCTTATTATTTGCATTATTCCAAATTGCATTCTAAAATGGCTGTTCAAATTCATAGCTCCATCAGCAATGCATTGGGGTACCTATTTTCCCACACTAGCTCCTACCTTATTATTTCCATATTTTGCCTTCTCTGAGAATTTGCTAGATGTGAGATGAAATCTCAGTTGTTTTGGTGTGCGTTTCTCATATTATTAATGATTTGGATTTTTTCATACGTTTGTTAATAGTTTACAATTCTTTTGAGAACTGTTTGTATCTTTTGACCATCAATGATCTCTGAATTGCCTAATCTTATTTTCTTTTTTCAGTCCTCATCTTTCTTGATTTCTCTGCTACATTTGATATTGTTGACCATCCTCTCCTCCTGGATACTCTCTTTGGGCTTTCATGATACTACTCTCTACCGGTTTTCTTCCTACCTGTCTATCTGTTTCTTCTCAGTGTACTTTACTGGTTCATCATCCATATGATGCCTTCTAACTGTGAGTGTACCCTAAGGCTCTTTCTTAGGCCACATTCTCTAGAGAGAAAAGATATAGAGGCACTCTTTCAGTGACCTCCTTCACTCCCATGTGTTTAATTATGGCAGCTAATGAAGCAGTGGATAGTTGGAGGCAACTGCTAGTACAGTGGACAGGAGTTTTGAACTTGGAATCAGGAAGAACCTGAATTCAAATTTGGTCTCAGACAGTTACCAGCTCTGTGACCCAGGACAAGTCATTTGGCTTTTGATTGCCTCAATTTCCTCAGCTGCAAAATGGAGGAAATAATACCTGTCTCACTGAGGGTCATTGGGAGAATTATAGTAGGCTCTATATAAATGCTTATTGCCTTCCCTCCTAATTATCATTTCAATGCTGATGATTCCCAGATCTGTATCTTAATCATTTGCCTGTGCTTCAGGAAAATCACTTTGGTATCTAAGTGAAGAACAGTAAAAATACATGTGAAACAGGAGACTAATTAGAAGGCTATTGTGAGAGTCCAGGCAAGAGATAATGGTGAGAGCTGAAAAGGAAAATATTTGTGAGAAGGAAGAAAAGGTATTATATATGAAAGAGTTTGTGATGGTCCAAATGACAGGATTTGTTAATGGATTGGATTTGTGAGATGAGAGCAAGTAAGCAGTTGAATCTAGAAGAGTGTTGGAATCCTCAATCATAATAGCAAGGTTGGGAAGAGGAAAATGTTTGGGGTAAAGATAATGAATTACATTTTTGGACATGTTGAATTTGAGATGTATGTTATCTAGTTTTAGTCTGTTGGTGATATGAGAGCAATCTTGGGAGACAGGCTAAAACTAGGTAAGTCAATGTGGGAATCATCTATAGAAGAGATGATGATTTAACTCATAGGAGCTGGTGAGACCACCAAGTGAGACAGTATAAAAATAAAAGAAGAGAGATTAGGACACCTATGCAGCATACCTACAGTTGGTGGGGATGGTATGAATGAAGAACTACAGAGGGAGTGGTGTGACAGGTAGGAGAAGAAAGAAGAAAATGCAAAGCCACGAAAACCTCAAGAGGAGAAATGTCCAAGAGAAAAAAAGAGTAAAAAGTGTCAAATTTTGCAGAGAAGTCAAAAAGGATGATGATTTGAAGATACAATTCAATTTTGCAATTAAGATATAAGTGGTAACTTTGGTGAGAAGTATCAATTAAATAATGACATAAAAAGTCATTTTGCAGAGGATTTAAAAGAGAATGAAAGGAGGGCACGTAGGTGGCTTAGTTGATTGAGAGCCTGGATTGAGAGATGGGAAGTCCTGGGTTCAAATTTGACCTCACACACTTCCTAGCTATGTGACCCTGGGCAAGTCACTTACACCCATTGCCTAGCACTTACTGCTCTTCTGACTTGAAGCCAGTACACACTGTCAATTCTAAGATTTAAGGTAAGCGTTTAAAAAAATAGAATGAGAGAAGATAAAGCAGAGACACCAGTTGTAGACAGCTCTCAAAAAGTTAAACTGAGAAGGGGAAGAGAAATATAGGATGATAAATGGGAGCTAGCAATGAGTTTTTCTTTTAAGGATGGACAAGTCTTGAGCATGATTGTAGGCAGCCAAAAAATGTGCCAATAGAGAAGGAGAGGCTAGAGATTAAAGTAGGGATGATAGAGGAAGCAATGTGCTGGAAAAGACCAGAAGGGGTCAAGGATGCATGTATAACAGTTGGAATTATCAACAAAAATGCTGCTTCACCTGAGCTTCATCTTCCGTCATCAGTTGCCTGTTGGACATTTCAAACTAGATGCTTTGGAAACATCTCAAGCTCAACATATTTAAAATAGAACTCAATATCTTTCCCTTCACACCTATCCCTCTATCAAACTTCCCTATTGCTGTTGAAGGCCCCACCATTCTTTTCTCTCAGATTCATATGCTTGATGTTAGCCTTAAAGTCTCACCCTCCCCTGCCCCACATGTCCAGTTAGTTTTCAAATCTTGCTGTTTCTCTCTAATATCTTTTGCATCTAACATTCTTTCCAGTAACATAGCTACTGCTCCAGTTCAGGTCTTCATTTCCTCTCATCTACATTATTGTAATGGTCTCCTAACTGGGCTCCCTACCTCAGTTCAACCTATTCTCCACATCGAAGCCAAAGTTGTTTTTATTAAGTGTAGCTCTCACTATGTGAAACTCCTTTGTGGAAAAACCTTTGGAATTTTGTCCCAACCTATATCCTATATCCTCAGCCTCAATTTACTCCTCATTCTCTATGCTGTGTTCTGGCTAAACTGACCTTTCTGTTCCTCATATACAGTACTCTAGCTCCTAGCTCTGTGCCTCTGAAATGGCTATACTTCATGCATGGAATGCACTGTCTTCTTTCCTCTGCCTCACAGAGTCATTCCCATCCTTGAAGATGCAGCTCAAGTGCTACCTCTCTTGATATATAGTACGAGAAGTTGGTCTATATCTAATTTTTGCCATATTGCTTTCCAGTTTTCTCAATTTTTTTTTATCCTGGGACTCCATTCTAGGAGCATAGGGCCACAACCAGTAGGCAATGGGTCGCTCAGGGTCACCCAGCTGGGAAGTGTCTGAGCCCAGATTTGAACCTAGGACCTTTCGTCTCTAGGCCTGGCTCTCAATCCACTGAGCTAGCCCAGCTGCCCCTACTTTAGGTTGCAGTTTCTTTAGCAGATGTAGTTTTTACAGGGTGGGGTTGCTAGCCCCACGCCCAACCCTCCTCCTTTTTCATCCGGGCTAGGGACCGTCCTTAGCCCAGGAGTGGTAAGGGTGGGCGATAGGGGTCAAGTGACTTGCCCAAGGTCACACAGCTGGAAAGGCCGGACTTGAACCTAGGACCTCCAGTCTCTAGGCCTGGCTCTCAATCCACTGAGCCACCCAGCTAGTGTTTGTCAAATATTGAGTTCTTATCCCAATAGCTGAGGTCTTTGATATTATTTGACACTATACTATTCTGTTTTTTTTTTTTTTGCTTCCATGTATTGTGTGCCTAATTTATTCCTCCAATCGACTTGTTTTTTAATGAGTACCACATAGGGTTTTTTTGGAGGGGGTAGTATAGGATTATTGCTTTGTAGTATAGTTTGAGGTATGCTTCTGTAGACTCCCTTCCACTTTAAAAAACTCTCTACTTCATCTTTTCTCCCTCCAGATGAATTTTGTTATTTTTTTCTAGTCCTATAATAAAATTCTTTCTTTGATTGGTATGGCACTGAATAAGCATTAGTAACTTTGGAGAGAGAAGTTTCAGTTGAATGATGAGCTCATAATCCAGATTGCAAATGGCTGAGATTTGAGTGACAGAAGAAGTAATGAATGTAGACAGATTTTTAGAGGGAGTTTGAAGAAAGGGGGAGAAATAAAAAAACCATATTTTGAGGGCATAGTGAAGGCTTTTTTAATGAGGGAGACTTGGCCCTGGTTATAGGCAACAGGGAAAGAAATAATAGATATGGAGAGCTGGAAGATAGAGAGAGCAGGGAATGACTTAAGGGGGCAGTTATTAGAAAATAGAGGAGTATATGGGCTCAAGGACATGTGTAGGGGTTTGGCCATAGCAAGAAGGCCCACTTCTTTGTTAGATAATGGAGTTAAAAGAGGAGAGTGGGTTTTGAGTTGAAGAGAATGGATGAAAATGAAGTTCACTGTAGATACTCTTTATTTTCTCAGTAAAGGCAAGTGCTTGGGAGGAAGGGAAAGGTATGAGAGGCTTGAGAGAAAAAGAGAAGATTTAGAATAGCCTCTGTATATAGGGGATAGAAAGTCAATTAGGAAAGAGTAAAAGGATTGCCTTGCTTCATTGAAGATCCAGATGGGGTTTGACAGCAGAATTTTTTTTTAACCCTTACCTTTCATCTTGGAATCAATAACTGTGTTTTGGCTCCAGGGTAGAAGAGTGGTAAGGGCTAGGCAATGGGGGTCAAGTGACTTGCCCAGGATCACACAGCTAGAAAGTGTCTGAGGCCAGATTTGAACCTAAGACCTTCCATCTCTAGGCCTGGCTCTCAATCTGCTGAGCCACCCAGCTGCCCCCAATAGCAGAAATTTTTCATGGTTTCCATCAGCTTAGAGATTTGAGTTCTCCCTCTTCTGTTTAGCAACATGTAAAAATATAGGAAAAAGATGGTAGAAGTAATTTAGGGTTGGGTTTTGGAAGTGTTTACATGATTTCAATATTAGGCTGTTTTGATAACTTTTTTACAAGTTATACTTATTTAGCTATCCTCTCATTCTCTGTGAAATCTTCATCCAAGTTATATCTGTTAGAGATAGATATCCCCTCCATCCCATTACTCAGGCTTAGACTGGATTCTCTTTTCCTTTTATACAGTTTCACTCTGTGATCTCCTCTGTTCCCATGGATTCAATTATTATCTCTATGCAGATGCTCATCATATATGTTTTTCCAGTCTTAATCCTCTCTTCTGACCTCCAGTATCAAATCTCCAACTCTCTCCTGGACTTATTTGAATTAACTGTATGTCTTTTAGAACATGTCCAAAATAGTTCAATAGTTTTTTCTTCAAACTCTCTTTCTAATTTCCCTATTATATTTAGGGCATCACAATATTCCCAACCCAGGGTATTTTCTCCCATCTCCCATATCCAATCTCTTGCCAAGCCTTGTCACTTTGATCTTTGCAACATCTCCCACAAATACCCTTGTCTCTCTCTGATACAGTTGCCATCTTGCTTCAGGCTGTTATCAACCACACTATTACAATGGCTTGTTCCTTGTTCTCCCTGACTCAATTCTATCTCCACTCTAGTCCATCCTCCATTCAACTGCTGAAGTGATCTCCCTAAAGTTCAGTTTTGATAACATCACCCCACTACCTTCCTCTCAGTAAACTCTGGTGGCAACCTATTGTTTCTAAGAATAAATATAAAATTCTCTCTTTGGCTTTTAAAGTTTTTACAACCTGACCCCTTCCCACCTTTCCAGTCTTCTTACACATTTTACTCTATACTCTCATAATCCCTGACCCCACATAGGCTTTCTTTTTTTTCTTTTTTATAAGTTTAATTAATTAATTTACTTAGAATATTTATATGAATCATGTTCTTTCCTTCCTTTCCTCCCACCCTCTCCCATAGCCAATGAGCAATTCCATTGGGTTTTACATGTGTCATTGATCAAGACCTATTTCTATATTATTAATATTTGCACTAGGGTGATCATTTAGAGTCTAAATCCCCAGTCATATACCCATCAAACCATGTGATCAAGCAGTTGTTTTTCTTCCGTGTTTCTACTCCCACAGTTCTTTCTCTGAATATGGATAGCACATAGGTTTTCTGAACACTACTTTCTCTCTCCTGGTCCTCTTCCTACTTATCAGACCATTCCTCAATCTCCTTGTCTGCATCCTCATCCAGGTCACATCCAATAACCATAGTGTTCCACAAGACTCTGTCCTGGTCTGTCTTCTCTTCTTCCTCTATGCTATTTTACTTGGAGATCTCATTAACACCTATGGATTTAATTATCATCTCTGTACTAATGATCTCAGATCTCCTTATCCTGCCCTAAGCAATCTGCTGACCTCAAGTCTTGCAATCTCCAGTTGCCTTTCAGACATCTCAAACTTGATATCCAATAGGCATCTTCAACTCACTATCTCCAAAACTAAACACATTACCTTCCCCCCATAAACTTTCTGTCCCTCTTACCTTCTCTGTTATTATAAGAGAGCAACATCGTCCTCCTAGCACCCCAGACTTGCAACTCAATTGTCATCTTCAACTCTTCACTGTCTCTCCACCCCCCCCCATACCATATCCAAGCCAACATCTGTGGATTTCACCTTTTCAATATCTCTCATATATGCCCCTTCTCTCCTCTGACCCTGCCACCACTCTAGTGCATGCCCTCATCACCTCATGCCTAAATTACTGTAATAGCCTGCTGGTGGGTCTGCCTGCCACAGGTCTCTGATTAATCTAATCTCCTACATTCAGCCACCAAAATGATTTTCCTAAAGCACAGGTCCAACAATGACACCACCTAGTCAGTACATTTCAGTGGCTTTCTATCAGCTAGACTCTAGCTGCTAGAGGATCAAACACAAAATCTTCTGTCTGGCATTCAAAGCCTTTCATAATCCATCCCCTTCCTACCTTTCTAATCTTCTTACACCTGATTTCTCACCATATACTCTGATCCAGTGATACTGACCTCCTATCTATTCCATGAATAAGTCTCTCCATTTCTTGGGTTTGGACATTTTCTCTATTTCCCATGTCATGTCCTTCCTTATCTCTACCTCTTGGTTCCATTCAAGTCTCAGCTAAAATACTACCTTCTGCAAGAAGCCTTTCCCTGTTCCTCTTAACACTAACGTTTCCTCTCTAAATGACCTCTTTTTTACTCTGAACATATTTTGTATGGACATAGTTGCTTGCATATTGTCTTCTCTTTTAGAATATGAGCTCCTTGAATTCAGGGGTTGTTTTTGCATTTCTTTGTATGTACTTATCAGAGTATCTAGCATATATTAAGTGCTTAATAAATGCACATCAGCTTAGAATTGGAAAATTATTTACTTATTAGGGAAATCCCTTTCTGCCTCACTCAGACTGACTAGCCATAGAATCATTGCTAGTATAGTGGCATGCAAGTGACATGGGATAGCATATCACAAATAACACAACTCTGACCCATTTCTTTGTGTCATTCCTACAGCCATTATTTGTAATGATAGGCATATGAAATGCTTGGTTGGCTGATATATACCTTTTAAATTACAATTATGCTTTTAAGTCAAAGATCCAAAAAATAATAGATAAATGACCAAAGGTTCCTAATAACCAAGCAACTATTTAGTCTATGAATTTAATTGTGAATTTAAATCCGGAGAGATCTCTGAGAAGTTCAAGATATCACACCAGCGACCCCTTAAAACACAGCACTTTTCAAACCCCACAGATAACTGAGAGCTATTGGAGGATGAACTAGTGTAAGAGGAAGGATATTAAAGGAATAAGAGAAGCAATCCCCAAATTTGGTTAATGAAATAAATAATGTGAATATGTACTGTGAAATTGTTTTCAATGCAGGTATAGACATTGAGGCATTCAATGAAAAAACTGGTATAGATGCTGATGGAATTCTCTGGAAATAGAAATGCTTTTGAGAAATATGAAAGAAAAGCAATGGTCTATGCTAGTCATAGAATTACTTGTCTTTTTGATAGTTTCAAGGTTTGTTTGTGTTTGTGTTTTTGTTGGGTTTTTTTGCATTTGGCAAATATGATCAGGAATTGTGTTAAGATTTTTATTTTACCAATAAAAAAGAAACGCCTTTTATATACTAGAGTTACCAAATTGATTCATCTTCCCTACAACTAGACACCCACAATTATAATCGTACAGTACATGGAGAGAGACTTTAACACTGAGACTATTAGAAAAGACATCCTTCAAAACTCTCTTTAGTCTGAGTTGTTTGTAATCTCCACAATTAAGATCCAAACCAGGTTGAACCTGTCTAGTTTCAGTTTTTAATCACAAACTAGAACTTCCAGCCCTGTGCTTAGGCACCTTTTAATACATCTGGCTTTTTTGTGTTTTTTGTTTGTTTGTTTGTTTTAAGACACAAAGTAGAAAATAACTTGGAGATGCAGTTGGCTTTCGTTTTCATCTTGAAGCCCAAAACTCAAATGCAGTATGAAAAGTCTTGCGTTATAACATAATTAGCTTTCTGTTCCCACAGTGTTGAATGCTAGCCTATTAAAGCCACCAAGTTCTAGTGGGAGGCTAAAGCTGGTGGATCACCTGAATTTGGCAGTTTTGAGATTCAGTAGGGCTAAAGCTAATTGGACATCTGCATCAAAATGACTATGGTTTGTCTCCAGGAGTAGGAGGGGCCACCAACCCTTGAAGAGGGTTGAACCAGGCAAGGTAGGAAGCAAAGCGAGTCAAAACTTCCATGTCAGTCAATAGTGGGATTGGGTCTGTGAATGGCACGTCCAGGTTAGGAGAGGTAGGAAGCCACAGTCTGAAGGGGGAGTAAAGGTATAGAAGAGAATACAAAATATCTATTTGTTTGTAATAATCTCTCTCAGAATCTGATTTCTGTTGGGCAGCAGGGCACCCTTTGCAGGAAATATATGGAGACATCAGTATTTTTTACATTAGCATTAATACACATAACTTGCATCTATGCTAGAGTTAATACATATAATCAAAATAGAAGTGGTTGTGGGGTATCAGATAGAGTGTTGCTGGGCTTTGGAGTCCAGAAAATCTAGATTAAAATTCTGCTTCTGATATGCGAACACCAGGCAAGTAACCTAATCTTTATTTACCTCAGGCACTTGTTAGTTATAGATGGTTTTTGTGCCTTCTTTCTCTTAAGTATTTGTATTTCCTTTTTATCCTTTATGTAGCTTGTTTGTGCTCATTTGTTTGCTTGTCTCTCTCATTAAATGGGGAGCACCTTGAAGACAGGAACTATCTTTTGCCTGTTTTTGTATTCCTCGATCTTATCACAATGCCCAGCACAAAGTAGTTCTTAATAGATGCTTCTTGACTGACTGACAGTTACAATCTGTATGAGCTATGTGAGTAGAGATTTCCCACACCAGGATTTTCTTAAACTGACCACATCAAGATTTGTCTTTATCAATATGTATGACAAGTCAAGCCATAATTTGTTTTTTTCCAAAAGTCAGTTACGTATGTTTCTAATTGTCTGTGGGTCTTTCGTGTTTCTAGATGTAGCAGTATGATCTACCTTTTGCAGTATTTGGTTGTGTATGTTACTATATATGATATAGGTTAGGGATCATGTTGGATTACTTTGTACGATGCCATTTATAAATGTTGATATCAATGACTTATTATGACCAAGGCATCGTGGGTCTAATGACCCAATTCAGCATTGAATTTCACTTTGGGAAAGGTAGTGAGCCTATGAATTAAACCAGGCCATAGATAATTAGACAGTGTGACCTGAATCTTATCCACGGGGCCCTGGAAATAACCATTTATGGGCCAGGAGGCCCAGAGTCTTCAGAAAATCAAATACTTAATACAACAGCATTCTTTGCAGCACTTCAAGAAAAAAAAGGAATATTAATTTGCTTTTTAAAAAACAACAACAACATTCTCGTCCACTCCAAAGTCTGTTCATGCAAGTAGAAACTATTAGAAAGCTAGAGCATACACTGAATATGACCAGAGTTTGTTCTCTCTTTGCAGCATTGCTAGTCCTCAGATCAATTAGTCAGTAGCTGTACATTTCCAAAAAATCACCACCTTTAAAGGCTCACATGGTTCTCTTCTTTTAGATTATAGAGTCCATGGAATTAGCAGTTGAGATCTAGAGTTCTAGTTTTCTCTGCTTTCTAGATATATGAGACTTCTAATAGCTCCAAAACACTTTAGGAGGGTATAAGGATTTTAACTTTTATCTACAAAGCTGGTTTATGTGCCTTCTAGGTAGGAGGGCTAAATATCTTTCCCAGGCACTTTCAAGATTGCATTTTTATCTGCCAAACCTTAGGAAATTTGCATGTTTCTCATTTTCCTGACTGAATTTTGAAGGAATTTGGGGGTTTATTAGAAAATGAAGGATTCTCTATTTAAGCTTTTGGAGGTAAAGGTCTCTTTTCTTCCAAAGTAGATTAGAAAACTAGAAACCTCACACAAAGAAAAGATAAGGAAGTGTAGCTGTACAAGATCAAAGAAAAGCTGTCAGTTTGTTTTAAGTTACCATCAAACTGAAATGGGGAACAGGATGTTTCTCTGCAAATCACTCTTCTCTTGGAGGTAGGCGGGGGTCGGGGGTGGAGTATCTTTGCAATATTTTAATAAATTGCAATGATGATCATAGTTACTAAGAGTATCTTCGCAGCAATCTAATTGACTTCATGAATACTGAAGTTTTCCAATGCACATTATTCATTATTCTGATAAATTTATAGTTTAAAACCTTCTCCCTCATTTCAGATTTGGTGTTCAGAATTAGTGGCTTCTGAAAATTTCCCAAAGCCGCCAAGTAAAAGTTGAATATTTTTTTATCCTTTCCTCTTAGACCTTGAAAAAGGGGACATTTTTTTCATCAATGAAAAATGCAATCGACATGCTACCAACCCGCATCATTTTATTTTTGTAATTTTATATTCTGGTCAGACTGGCAATACTTCAGTTCCAACACCCAGGTGCAAAGGTCCAGAACATCCAGAGAGATTCCAGTGACTGTGGTAACAAATACCCTCTTTCTCCCTGATTCACCTACAGAAGCCTGACAGCAGCTTAACTGTTATGTCTAAATAAAGCTGAAACTCTTCCTCGTCAAGGTTCAGCCTGAACAAAATACAGAATACACAGTCATGTTCTGAGATTTTTGTCATATACTCCTTGAAGTAATATGTATATACCTTTTAAATCATTTTAGTGCCATGAAAAATAATGTTAATAGCTTAGAATCAAAAAGATGAAAAAAATCTAAGTCTAATTTTTTTAATCTTTTTTTTTCCTCTAGCGTTTTACGATGGGATAATGAGACAGATGTCTCTCAACTGGAAGGACATTTTGACATTGTTATGTGTGCTGACTGGTAAGTACATAAAAATCATAAAACTCATGTTAGGGGGGGAAAAAGAAGCTTTGCCGGAGTAATTGTGTTCTGCCGATTTGCTGATGGCTAAGCAAAGTCAACAAATGAAGCACAAAGCCACCTTCACCTCGACAAATTAATATTCATCTCCATGTGACAGTCCTAAGGTAGTCTTCTATCACACAGTAACTTCTACCACATTATTTCCCAAAGATTGATTTTGAGAAGCATTTCCATTTTCTGGAATTGCCTCTGTTTCATGCTTGACGTATCAGTAAATGGACGACTTAGGCAAATTGCAAATAATTATGGCTCAGTGAGGAATAGTCTGGAGAAAAGGGAGTTTATCAACACAAACAGCTCAATTAGCTTACTTCTTAGGAAAGATCTGACTATTGATATAAGAGGATATATGCATACATAACATATCTATATTGTGTATATCTGTATACATGTGAATATATATATAATCTTGATGTATTCACAATCATTCCTGAATGTCTCTATATTTATGTATACATATATAATATATATATTCAAAGCAACTCCAGAGAAAAATATTTCTACAGTATTTGTATTTGATATACAGTAGTTTCCGTTTTTATCTGTTAGCCATTGTTTTTAATATATGCTAAAACCAGAAACTAATTATAAAATTAAATTCTGTTACCAGACAGAAAGTTAATACTTAAAATATGGGCATTTTTGAAAGATCCACTTTTAAAATATATATATATGTATATATTGGGTGTTTTGCTTATTGTTTTTATTTAGTCAAACATGTTTCTTCATGGAAGTCTGCTTCTGAGTTACAGGGTAAACAAGCCTCAGCCCTTTAATAATTTCTACAACTAATCTTTGTATAATTTCTTTAGATACGTTGAATGATATTTTAGTTTTTGGAGAAGTTTGATGATTATTGTATATTTTCCATTAAATTTCAGACTCTTAGACTTTCTGGTGACATTTGTGATTTCTAAAACACAAGTTCAGAGGTAATGGACAAGCCATTATTTTGATGAGCACAATCAGAAGGTCCAGAACACTGGAACAGACAGGGCATTAGGCGAATGATGTATTTCTGGCTCTCTCTAAGAAATATTGTGTTTTTTAAAATGAAAGAAAATATATTTCTCTTAAGTAAAAAATCCATTTTAGTTTCATAACATTTTCAGCAGGTCATTTTCCTATTTAAATCAACTGAATTATCTTTTCAGGAAAACCTGCCTAAACAAAAAACATTTTTCAAGCTTCTGACTTTTACTTCTTCCCACTCCTTTGCTTACACCGTGTGGCAACAGCACTTCATTCTCTTATCATTTCATTTCAGAAAACGTCTTTGTTCCCAAAAAGGACAGACCTAGGTTTGTGACTAATCACCGATAATGTCTTAGAGATGCATCATATGATTAAAATAAGAAGCTAAACATGGCCATATGATTTCAGCAAGTAATTTTGTAAATGCCTTCCTCACCAAATAGGAGAATGGATTCTCCAGGTTTCATTGCACAGATGAAGTTAATGCCGGCAGGATTAGATCAGATTAAGTATGAAAGTCAGATCAGAGCGCTGGTGGACAAGAGCAGGAGGGCAGCAGTCTTCTCGGGGGCTTAGACAAGGGTCGCATGTGGATGTTCTCCAGATTATGTGGGTGAGGCAAGGTCTGGCCAAGAGATTTACAGTTAAATTTGTTCTTCACACAAATATCAAAACAACCTAGCTTTGTCATATCGTGTACTATGGACACTCACACTATGTCATCCTATTTGTATTGGAGAGACTAGCAGACAGAACAAGACTTAAGCTGTTTTCTGATTAATGTTCTCAGTTAGTTTAAAAATAGTCTAACATTTTTGAAAATTATGTTTTCACTACAAAACAACACGGATGTGCATACCCAATAAATACATAATGCATATTCAGTTTAAACCTTTTAATATAATCATACATCTAATGATGGGGAGGCGTGTTTGGCATTTGTACGTTAGGTGACAATAAACAAACCAAGTTTAGTTTTAAAAATTTATTTTAAATGTTCTCCTTCCTTTCTCCCACCCCCAAGTTCTAAGTGCCAAAATACCAGACATACTCATCATTTTCTTTAGTAAACGTGAAAATATAGGTTGCTTTCATTGGGGTCCTGATTGTTCCACCCCAAAGATAAATATTATTAGTATCTCGAAACTTAATTTAAACAGCCCATGTTTACGCCCTATACCTTGCACATAGGGCCAGGATGGACACCATATTCTTGGGACTTTATTTCCTCTTTGCATTGCTTAGCGTCCAAGTCATTGTATGGATGTTGATTCTGGGAGCAGGCAAGCCATATTACATGTTTAGAATGTGACACAGTGAGAAGGGAAGGCAAAGCTCTCTTCAGATACTGCCTCAGATGAAGATGAAGCCTAAAGTGCTCGGTGTCAAAAACAGGTGTTGCACATAAATAGATCACGTTTAGTCTCACACGGTCCTTTAGTTATTGTCAGTCCATCAGATCTGGGATTAGAGGCCCAGAATATGAAGCAAGAATCTGAGTTCAAATATTAGGTCCATGGATTAAATTCTTGTTGAAGCCTTTCCAGCAAGGGTGGTATTGTCTGGTTTCTTGAATAGCTAACCAGTGGTACTGCTTGATCCCATTTACATGAAAACAAGCTCTATTCACAAACCTATTCTAAACCCACATTGAGGTTCAAGTAAAAATGCACATGATTACAACAAGCAGTGATATGTTTATGTTCCCAAATCATTCATATATTCATATATTTACATTCAAACATTCACAAACCTCGTGTGCAATGGTGGGAATAACTTATTTCCCAGAACAGACAGTCTCTTAGTTCACAACTAAATTTAGTAGCTCCACTAGATTATAAAATAAAGAGGCAAACTGTGAAAGCTTGTCATTATTTCCCCATTCAGCATTTTTGACAATAAAAAATAGTTTCATGGTTCAACAGCTCCTAAATAATTTGGAAAGTGTCAACTTTGAGATAAACAGAAAGAAAAAAGAAATCTAGGTGAGGCCACACCTGCAAAAATATGTTGTTGACAAACATCAAAATACTGGAATGTTTAACCACAGGAACAGAAACACTGCTTATTATGGCTCCTCAGATGACTTGTTTCGGGTTGAATATAATGTAAGGATTCTTTTCTGCTGGAATGCAGGCCAACCCCGTCCTTGCTGAGTTTAGAATAGCCAGTGATTGTTAATTTTAAGCCTGCCTTTCCAGACTCCTGTTCAATCACAATGAAATCTAAGGGTCTGGAAGTAAGATGTTTTTTACCCAATGAACGCTTTCATTCAGTGGTTGACGGCTCTCTAGTTTATTGGAACTCTGCTAAAAGAGAAATGACTGTGTACATTTGGATCCTCTAAAGGCCTGGAAAGCATGTCTGAAATGCCACCCATAACCTGGCCTATTGTGCCCAGGTATGCCAGGACAATTGCTGTATAAACTCACTCGCAGTCAGAGACTTTTAAAGATAAAATTGGGAGGGTGGAGGAAGAACAGTGGCTGTTAACTGCAACTTTCTTTTTTTCCCCCCTCTTTCACTTCTAACCTTCTTAATACTGATTGCATTTTGTTGTTTTTTTTTCCCTACTTTTCCCCTTTAATACTAAAGAAATATTTAATTGTAAACTGTTTTTTTTAAGGGGATATTTTTCCCTAAACTAGACATAGCATAGATTCTAGAACCTCTCCTCACTCAATTGTGATCTACAAGAGTCCATGGGATGTTACAAATAGCAATCTAGGTCATAGCATCATAGGATCTAGAGTTGGAAAGGACTTTATAGATAAAAAATAAATAATCTCTCCCCTTTTTCGATAGATAAAGAGCAACAAGTGGTGTAACCGATATTCAAACCCAGTTTACTCAAAAACATTGTTCTTTTTACTCTGCCACGAAGTTTACAATGAAAATAATTTTTCAGTCTTAGTTGAATATTGAATCTCAAAAAAGTTTAATTAATGTGAAAGTACTTGGTCTAAGTCCGATGAAAATATTAATTTCTGCCAGATTATCCAAAAAACATTTCTCCAGTCTGAAGAGCCCACTCATTTTCCTCTTGGCTGATATTGCGGTGGAGATACTCATTTTCTCTATAGAACTATCTTCTAAAGCATAGAATGCAGATGGACCACCCATCATCCTTACTTTTAATAGATTTAGAGTGTTAGTAATAAGAGTAATAACAAGAATGACGATAATCATCAAGGCATATTGCTAAGTTAACATCATATTAACTTAGCAATATGCCTTGATTACAAACATTGTACATTTACTCTTCACAACACTTCGAGGTCATCAGGACAAATGTTATTGTCCCCCTGACAGGTGAGAAAACTAGTTTGAGGAAACATGGTCTTGAGGCTTAAGATGGATCTAGTTAGAAACAGGAATGTAAACCCCAAAGCCAGATCTTCTGACTTATAGCTAAAGGTCCTTTTTTCTTCAGCATAAGGTCTTCTTCTTTGACTCAGGCATCAAGAATAGGGTTAGCCCCATAGATAAATTGCTTGGAAGTTTTGGTCTAGAGGTGAAACAATTAACCATTAATTTTATCTTAGGAACTGGAGATTAAATTTGAAACTCAACAGAGTGACTTTCTGATTTTTGTTTGTTTTTGTTTGCTTGTTTTTTTATGGATCTGTTTAACAGCTATTTTTCTAGCCCATTGGGATTTTTTTAAAGGTGATTTTTAGACTTAGTGATTGTGTAGGCATATACCTTCCCCTAAAGGACATTGAAATTCATCTGACATTTCCTGCAAAGTTCTGTCAAACTTGTGTAGGACTGAGGAAAGAGGCAGGCTTAGTTAGAGAACAGAGCTACTAGAGAGCCACAAAAGTTTCCTTGGGTATTTTGGCCAACAAGTTGTTGAAGGATAAATATAAAAGACAAATGGTCAAACATTAAAAAAAAATTGGCCTTCTTTATATAGATACATGTCAACTCCCCTTTGTACGTGACACATTTTAAATGTGGTAGTGATATACTGTCGATGTATCAATATCTCTATCAAGATAATATGGACTGCCTACTGTCGTCAGGAGGCTTGATGGGGTTGGGTTTGTAAGAGGAAGTTTCTTTTCTCTTTGATGCTTTACCTGCCCTGAGTTTAAATTCTGCTTCTAACATATACTAACCATGTGTTGTCCATGGATAAGTCACAATGTCTTAGTTCCCTAAGATTTTAAGCTACAGAGTAGCTGCTGGTCAGTGGCGAACACTGTAATGAAATCATAGGTCCATAATGATACAAATAAAAAAATTACTTGACATTAAAATACACTCAGCCATAAGAGACAGATTGTCACATGGTAAATCATCATAGTCCAGCCAATGAAGCTTTCTGTAAGCATGGTTAACTGACCAGAAAATTATCACATTTTCTCTTTGTAAATCAAACTTAAAAAGAAATAATAATTAGGGGCAGTTGGGTAGCTCAGTGGATTGAGAGCCGGGCCTAGAGAAGGGAGGATCTAGGTTCAAATCTGACCTCACTTAACTCCCATTGCCTAGCCCCTACCACTCTTCTGCTTTGGAACCAATACATAATATTGATTCTAAGATGGAAGGTAAGGGTTTAAAAAAATAATTACAAAATTAAAGAATGAAGTAAATCAAAAATTTGAAGAAATAAATATTAAGGAATAATTTCTTCTCTTTCCCATTAACCCTTACCTGCTATTAATCACTGTTCAACATGAAATTATTCCATTTTTATTCATTGGTTCTGGTTTTATTCAGCCAAACACATAAAGAAAAACAGAAACCCTAAAGCTCATTAGTCCAAAACCACAAAAGGGTATATATTATATGTGAGCAAGTGTATATGTCAATTTCCCATTAAAAATGATTGTGTGCCTTTACAAGGTACTAAATATCTTCTATTCTTTTTCTTCTAATCCTATACTTTACCCTTAATTCTCTTCTACAGTTATAAAGTACGTTGAATCCAAGCATTAAATAAGTTAATCAATTTCATGTTAAACATTCCCACATATAAGAAAGAATATATAGCTTTTACAGAGATTAAAATTTTCCCATGATGTAACTTTCAGTCTACCCTGATGAATAATTCTTGGGGGAATAGATTTATTGTTCTCCTGATATCCTATTGTACATAAGTATTCTTCTAGCAAAGGAAACATATTTACTTTTTCTCCAGTCCATCCATGAAAACCCAGGCACTTGTCATAGCATAAACATGGTGCTTTCACACATGCAATATATTCCCCACACATCTTCCCCAAACTATAGACTAATAAAAATAGAAGGAAATCCAGAAAAATCACCTTCTCCTTTCTCTGTTCTCTATCTTGGAGAAGAATACCAACTAAATGGTGGGTTATTCTGTTTTTGAAGTTATTGCAGGAAGTGAGACTCAACAACTTCTTTCGGTAATCTATTTAAACACCCTGGTAGATTAAGTTAAAATACCTGCCATAGTGTCTTTCACATAGTAAGTATTTTATCATTATTTGTAGAATTGAATTATTGAATTATCTCCAAATTAAAATTCCCATAATTTCCCATAATTCCCATAATTTGGGGCATCTGTTAAAATGGAAAATACCTGGTTACCATCTGAAAAATAACTTTGCATGTTTTAAAAGTTGTACATTGGTATCCATAGCTTCTTTCGTTTCCTTTCACCATAGGACCTATTTTCTCTTCCTCACTTTTGTTGTTGTTTTCTGAAGCCATACTCAATTTTTCCATATTCTTCTCACTTTGGAGAAAGCCAGCATGATGCAATCCTTTAACAAAGAATTAGATGTAGCTGAATATAGGGCCAAGGTTATTTCTCAGCTCTTTTCTATCATCTGTGTGTTAATCCATGCCATTATCTTCTTGACTTTGTAAAGAAAACCACTGTGGTACTGTCCTCCCCCTTCCTATTGCAGTTAGTGCTCACTTCCCCTTAGAATCAATCAATCTGTCAATCAATAAATCTTTATTGAACACCTTATTCAATTAAATTCAACAAGCATTTATTGAGGGTCTTCTAGATGCGGGGCTTTGTGTGGAGCTACAAAGGTAGATTCATGTGTTGAGACTCTGCCTAGCTCCAGTTATTCGGTCAGCCTCATCCTCTCCACTTCTCAATTTCCAATTCTTACTCCTTCACTGATTCTTTGTTTATAAATCATTTAATTACAACAGTTTATATATCTTTTCTTGCTTACATTTGTGTATACAGTACCTCCTCTGAAAACTTCCTCCCCAACTTCTTCACATTTGAAGCTTTAGCTTCCCAAGAAGGCAGTTACTATCTCTAGATTGTGAAGATAGAAACCACTCCCTAAGTTTGTCCTACCTCTGCATCCCATTTACCTGTGTACTTTGCATAACAGAGGAGGACAAGAGGAAAAAGGTGTGGTGTATGAGGGGAGGGCTCTTTTTCTCTCTCTGTTTCTGTCTCTCTGTCTCTGTCTGTCTCTCTGTTTTTCTCTCTCTCTCTGTCAGTGCTAGAGGGCTTTTGTAGGCTTGAGCAGCGTGGTGGGCTTCCTGATTCAGCTTAGATATTTAGCTAGGTGAAATTTTCTGTCCCTTTCCTACATTCCCCTTTTTTTCTATATCTCCATTTTTATTAAAACTTAATTGTTAAGAGCTACTAACAGACTCCTGACTTGAGAGTTAATTTTATAATGGCGACCACAATATTTTAATTAATATTACATTTAATCATTTTACTTTCATTTATTAAAAGATTCAAAGGCACTCTGTAAATTCCTAAAAATATAAATGATGAGCCCCTACCAATAAGTACCTTTAATAGTCAAGTATTATACTAAACCATCTCAAAATATTTATAAAGACGATATAATAAGAATAGGAGCCACAAAATATTCCCCCCCCCAAAAATAAATTAGGACTCACTCTCCCCCAAATACACACACAGCAGTGGCAGGGAGAGTGGGCACATACTTAGAGTGCATTGGTAGTGAGTCACAAATGAAAAAAATATATGGAGCCAAAAATACTCATGTCTCTAGTACTTCAGGGCCCTGATATCCTTCCTCTTCTTATGTTGTCCTCACAATTAGACCCTCTGTGGTCAATTCCACTGCTGGGTGGGTCACTCCTCAGGGCTCCTTGGGTCTTCCTTGACACAATTCAATTGTTGTCTGCCAGGGTAGATTCTCTCTTGAATCCATGGCAGGTTCTTTTCCCTATAGCCAAAGGTTTACATCCCTTAGAGCTGCTTCCTGCCCCCATCTCTATGTGTCTATCTCTGTCTATCTCTTGCTGGGTAAATAGGTCTGTTATAAAATTCTATAGCTGATATTGAGGGTTGAAGAGGAAAAAAGTCCTCTCTCCCCTTATGCCCTTTGGTAGAAACACAGGGGTCATGATGTTCCACAAAGTTCCTCCCTTCCTCTAAAGTGCTTCAATTCTAACATGCCTAATGACCAGATTTCCCTTCCGATTCCATCAGAAAACTTCTTCAAACTTTGTAAAGACATGACAAGGCTTAGAGTTTTGTTTTTGTTTTACTTTGTTAGCATGTTAATGCCTCTGTTTTCTGCCCCTTAATTTCTGTGATTACATCAAACAGCTGGGAGGAGGGGAGCCAAATTCCAGCCTGCTCATCTACTTTCCAATCTCCTCCCCAGTTAAACATTTGTTTTCCTCAGCAAATCAGCCAGAGTGCTTTTGAATTTTGAATAGTTCTCTAGTGACTTGGGGAGGCTCAAGCATTATTCTTTGGAGAGTCTTACTCAGTGCCATGTGCTAAAGAAACTCAATGAGGCACAGTTCTTTAACAGACAGGGAATTAACATTCTTCCATGAGGGTTCAAGCCCACCATAGTTAGTGGAACTGGAGATTACACTCACTCTAACAAATGTATGTTAATACAATTCTACAAATACACATCATTTTACAAAATCCTACTAGGTTACTGTTTGCTTGTCTTGTGCTTGCTCCAACCCAAAGACAATTTTAAAAAAGATAATTAAACTTCTCACCTCAAAGAGAAAGGCTAGTCCAAATAGGATTCCTAACAGGGATAGGGGACCTGGGGTTGACTGGAAATCATCTCCCCTCACCACCTTTTAGGTTGCATCCCTGAAACACAGAGAACATCCAGAATTTCTCCAGGACACTTTACAGCACAGGGGCATTCCAACTAAAGATCTGAACAAACATTTCTAACAGGTCCCTGCAATACAAAGGTACCAGAAATTTCCATGGTGAACCCCTACATCATCTATAACAATCTGAATGGAGGTCCAGACTCACTCCTCACAAGAAAAATAGGCTAGCTTAAGAAAAGAAATCAAAATCAGTTAAGTCCTCAAGAGCTGTGGAGCTCCCCAAAAGGTATTTTTAGGCCATCAGACAAACCTTATCCTGTGGATTCATAGTCCATAAGGATCTCAGATTAATTATCCACCCTAATGTGCCAATAAGGCAGACAGTACAAATCTGCTCAAAAGCAAAAAAAAAAAAAAAATTTAATTTACATGAATAAGCTCCTGCATTGTGCGTTAGGGGAATCACTAGCCACCAATATTCGAAGACTAACATCTGAAATACTCATATTGGCTTCCATACTTGTAATGGACACACAAATTCAATGGACATCAGTACATTTGCATTCCACAATGCAAATGTTTTCTCAAAAGGTAAAGGACTCCAAGTGCAGCCTGAGGCATTTTTAAATAAGCCAATGTGGGAATCTATTTTGCTTGACTTTGTATATTTATTAGAAGAGTTTAGTTTTTTCTTTTTCTTTTTTTTTAAGTGGGGGAAAAGGGAAAGGAAGGGTATTAGTGATCAAGTTACCAAAAAGAAAAAGAAAAGTAAAAAGAGGATCACCAAAGCATTTTTTTAATGCACAGAAGGGAACAGATGGAAGGTCAGAAGGAAACACAGGCAAGCAGGACAGCTTTGAAATCCATGTTTTAAATTTATTATAAATTTAAAAGGAAAAGCAAGCTATGCATAAATGATAAGCAGTTTCATGCACAATATTTCTTCTCTTCTACTCTAACTCTATGTGGAAATAGACATTGTATTTGGTATTTTTAGGTTCAGAATAATTTTTTAAAATTTCAAGTTACTTTAGAGAAACTAGTCTGACATCTGTAAAGGAAACACACCAAAAAGCTGACTGTCCAATTGTAGTCTCATACTAAACAAGAAAAAAATAGTAATTTTTCTCCAATGAACGCTTGCAACACTAAGACATTCAAGAAAGAGAATCCTGGATGGAGAACCTCTCCTGTGAGTCCCTGCAAATGCACAGGACCTAAATACATTCAGCATAGTTCTTACACTATGTGACTATTATGTCTATAAAGACAGCGTGACTTCCTGGAAAGAGCCCTAGACTTAGAACCTAGAAACCTGGGTTCAAACCCAAGTAAATTCATCTTTCTGACCCCAACTTTCTTCAACTGTAGTACAGGAATGATGACACTTCCACCCAATCTCAGGACTGTTGTGAGAAACTTGCTTTGGAAACCTTAAATCAATATAGAAATGAGTATTCATTATTTTTGTCCCTTTCATCTCCTCCGTTTAAGCTCCTTAAGTTCATAGATTTTGTCATCTTCAAACCAGGCTACGACCATGGCATCCTGAGGAAGAGATAGCATGTGTCAGGAAAGCAAATTACCACCACCATCTTGATCACCATCTTCCTTCTGACCCTAATATAGACAACCCAGGATCCTGAGCCCAGGAGCCTTGGGAATCTAAGTGTTTCCAGCCTAAGATGCCTCAGCCATCAGCCTGGGAAGCAACCCTTGTGTTTTGTTGGGTCCTGGCACCTGCTCACAGCTGCTCAAGCCTTCTTGCCACCAAAGCCCTCCTAGCCAATGTCAACATTAGCACATTCGATATCAGAGACTAATATGATGTTGTCAGTGGAAATAACATTAAAGAAGCATTAACATCTGCTTTTCCCCTTTACCTTAAAGACCATGGGACTTTTCCATAAGACTTGCTGCTGAAACCTTCAATATATGGTATCTTCCCCCAATAGAAGGTGAGCTCTGGGAGAGCAGGGTTGGTCTTATTCTTCTACTCTTACTTCTTGGAATTGTATCCAAGGGCTTAATATACGTTTAATTCATTCAATTCTATTTAACTCTTCGTAGTACCTTTTACTGAAAAAGTAAAAATAGGAGCAGAAGGTATTCTTTGAAATGTAGTTGACCTATTTTGACAGTTTTCTTTTACTGAGATGCACTTCTAAAGAAGAGTCTATGGAGAATCATTCTTCAGGATACTTCATGGACATTGTTCTTGGCAAGTAGTTCATCCATACAACAGCACAGCTCTGGCACTGGAATCCCTCGCTTCTTTGCCAGGAAGCCTTTCCCCTGCTACAATAAAAACTCCATTCTCAGCCTAAGCTTACAAATATCTCATCTGCTTACAATTGGCCCAAGTCTGAGGATCCATGAAGAGTTTTCTAACTCCAGATAAAGATGCTACACTCCAGGTCTCCAAGGCAAAGCCTAATGAAGACAAGGGCAGACAGGAGCAATTTGGAGAGTGACAGACCAACAACAGATGCTATTAAGAGGTCAGAAGAGAAAAACGAAAGATCAAATTGAACTAGATATCAACATGGAGGTCAAGGCAAAAAATCAAGCATTTCTATGACCTCTGTCACAGCCTGACTAGACTGGATCCTTTGTTATGGAACCTTTTACTTCTAGGTCACTGGTTTGAGTCCAACCTCAATGGCATTTATAGTCATAGAAATTCATTACCATTTCAGTGCTATTCATTGATTTGTATAAGATAGGTTGCTGGAGGATCTCATTGTTTTGGTGGGCAGCCTCAGAAAGCTCTGGAGACATGAGCGCTTGGGGTACCCTGGGCCTGAAAAGGGAAGATTTTTCTTTCTGCCTTCTACTCTAAGGGAATACCCTTCTAAGGGAAGTACCGTATCTGCAATTCTGAGGAGAATATTTAGCTCTGGTGGGAAGTCGCCTCGAGGTGGCCATTTAGGAGATTGGGATGAGAGTGACACAAACACAGTATTAAGGAAGGGGAGTTAGAAACCAAGATGTGGGCCAAGATTTTGTACACTGGAGTGGGCTCAGGGGAGTAAGGTAGAGATGTTAGGGAGAGAGTAGTTGCAATGGTTGAGTACTTGGGATCAGAAAGATAGAATGAGAATGTGTGCAGAGGTCAGGAGCACAGTTTTTAGAACTGGTGTGAGAGTAAAAGGACTCAAGAAAGAGTGTGGCTCCAAGAGCAGCCATGGCCCATTGTGGACATGGTCAGAAGGTGATATACAGGTAGAGGGATGAGTCCTAGTTGCTGGTACACAGCTACCTACAGGAGTACACACACACACACACACACACACTCTGAGCCAGTCTGGAGGGACCATGATGAAAGTCTGTTAACAGCAGATTCTCTTCAGTTCATTATATTTGAATCTTGGACTTCTTAGCTGTTCCTGGTTTTTGCTTCAGAAAAAAAAAATGGCCAAGGAAGGAATGAGTAGGGTAGGGGGACCTAGGGCACTGGGTGATAGGGTATCACCTTTGGTTAGAAGATCTGAGTCTGCAAGGATCTAAGCTGTGATGAACTTAAACTTTCCATGACTTGAATAGTGTATGGAGAACCTCACTAGCCCACCTTTTCCCTGCTATGTCTGCTACATGAATAAGCCGGGTCCACATAGGTGTGGATCCATCCCGGTTGCCTAGTGATGTTATGACGTGATTAGGTTAATGTTGGCTATGGTATCCTTTCCCTCCCCTTTTCTATAAAGGCATATGAATAGAAGGAAATTCAGACCTCGATTTCTCCTTTTTCGCGTTGTGTCAACACGGGTAATTAGCCTTGTACTTATCTGCATTAGTATCATTAGAATTGAAAACCCATTTTAATCTGGATTCTGTTCTCTTCTCAATGTCAGCCTGTTTCTGGACCAGTACAGAGCTAGCCTTGTTGATGCAATAAAGAGATTACTCCAGCCCAGTGTAAGTATGTTTCTATTTTCTCCTGAACACTGGCTTCAGAATAATTAGTCTGTGCACAATGATTGAGAGAGTAATGGAATGGCAGGATTAATGTCATGTAATACTTTAATACTTATTATGTCCAACTTCAATTGAGTCTTCTAATCTATCAGATTCTTTCCTAATCATAAACTAGGAAACTTCTTACACTTGGCCTTCTGATAAGGAACACAGTGGGTAGCAAAATAAATGAAAGCGCTTCAAAGATAGGGTGAGATCATTTGTTATCAAAGCGTTTGTGGAGTAGGAGCTTTTGATAACAATGTCTTCATATTAAAGTAAAAGTACAAGACTGAAAGTTTTCATGTTGGCTCCTTGTCATGCCTAATCCCTTCAATGGCAACCTTTGTCATTGTGTACTTATTTATTGTGAAAGAACATTATTTTTCCTCTCTTCATTTCTGTTTATGTCAAAGGGAAAGAACTTTCGATGAATCTGTATATTAAAACTTCTTTTCTTTCCAAAGTAAGCCCCATATTTACATATTACAGACATTAGGTCACAATGAAGCCAGGCATGGCATCAAGCTTTGTACACATTTTTTACATTTATACATCCATTTATGCCTGTGAGTAAATTACATAGTTTATATCTACCCTTATTTTGTCGGGCTGTTATGCTAAGCTAGGAGGTCCTATAACCGAGATGGAGAGTGAATGAATGTCTATTTAAAGCAGGGAAACACGCTTAAAGCTCAAGCGTAAAAAAAATTATAGAAGTATGTGAGACACTTGCTGTGCCCTAAGAATTTAAAATAGGTTAATGATGTTAACCTAGTTGTGACCTGCTCACTATAAGGCAGAAACTTACATTTCCATAGGAAATGAGATAGACTATCTGGGAAGAAAAGACTTTCCAAATTTTTGTCTTAAAAGTCTTTAAAGAAAATAATTTACATTTTGGTCTCTAACCTCAGCCAGACTAATAATACCTTTTAATCTTGCTTTTATATCTTTCTTTTGCTGAAAGCTTCTAATGCATTTTGATAACCATCCTCTGCTTTACACTGTTGTTGGGGTTTTTATTTTTTAATTTTGTTATCTCTGGGTAGCTCCCAAATGTATAAATAGCTTCCTCAGAAGAACTCCAAAAGCTTTGTAAGTGTTAATCAATTAAATTAAATTGGCCTTTGTAGCTCCCACTGTGAGGTAGGTAGATACTCCTGAGGTAAGGCAGGGCCATACTCCAAGCTATTGAAGGCTGCCTCCATGGTTGACTGACCATTCTAACTTGGGAGTGGAGGAAGGAATGTCTGGCAACCTGGTCCTCCCTGCTAGCCCTGGGGGCTGGGAGCCACAGCTCAGAGGTAAGCATTTAAAATGGGGTAATGTTAAAAAAGAATGGCATTTAGATTCTGGTATGGAAAGGTCTGCATAAAAATGTCATCGATCAATACATGCCTTTTAATTTCCCCTGGATCCTTCCCTAATCACCAACATTCCTTCAAAGCAGATTTGTGGCAAATACAACTAATTCCATTTTGTAGAGGATTTGCCTGATCTACCTGGAATCACAGTAGAAGAATACTTGGATAACAAGTGAGTCTGAGTGCAAATTAGACTGGGGTCTTTAGCAGTTCTCCTTTCCCTTCCATTAAAAATGGAACCATTAGGCCATGCACCCATCCATACAGCAAACTGTCTCTGAATAAAGGTAGCCAACAGACCAAGGAAACATAGCTATGGGGAGAATGCAGCAAATGCCAGATGGTAGCTCGTATTTATCCACAATATTAGAAAGAGCTGAATCTCTGAATCAGGAACTAAGATCAAATGAAATGACACCAGAGTTAAGTCTTATTTATAGCAGAAGATAGCCCCTCTTAGTGGGTGCATGGCACAATGGACGGTGTTGACCCCAAGCCAGAAAGGCCTAGCTTTAAGTCCCACTTTCTAGCTGTGTGCCCATGGGCACATCATAACTTCTCTGAGCCCTAATTAAAATAAATTGAAGATAATAATATCTATAATCCCTACCTTCCAGAGCTGTGATAAAGCATAAATGAGACAGCGTGTATAGAGTGCTTTCTTGTGCTAACTAAAATCTCAGGCATTATTGTTGTTATTATTATTGTCATATTCTCCATTCTCCAGGACCAAGGCTCAGGCCTCAGGTCTCTTCTTTGATAGATAGAGGTTCTAGCATTATTGAGAGAGAGACAGAGAGAGACAGAGAGAGAGAACATGTCTTAGTCCAAGAATAATGTAAAATCCACCACTTCTTTTTTTAAAAAAGGTTTTCTTTGTTACATGGAATTATGGAAACTTGCCTTACTGATGGCTAAATTATTTGATGTAGCTGGTGGCACGGTGGGCCAGGAATCAGAAAGACTTGACTTCAAATATAGTCTCATTCACTTACTAGCTGTGTGAACTTGGACAAGTCACATAAGCTCTATTTTCCTCATTATCCTCACCTATCTACCAAAATTGTGGTGAGGTCACATGAGGTAATATTTGCAAAAAGTGCTTACCACCGACCCTGGCCCTTTAGAAATGTTTATTCCCATGGGCAGGTTAGGTGGCTGAGGAGACAGAGAGCCAGGCCTAGAGACAGGAGGCCCTGGATTCAAATCTGAACTCAGATACTTCCTAACCATGTGACCCTGGGCAAAATGCTTAACTCCCTTTGCCTAGCTCTTACCACTTTTCTGCGTTGGAACCAATACTTGGTGTTGATTCTAAGATGGAAGTTATGGATTTTTCTTTTTATTTGCTTATTCCCTTCCCCTATATATAATTTAACCAGCCCCTCCAAGGTTCCAAGGCACTAATGTTATAGAGGACTCTAACATCAATAAGGAAGAAAAATATGGTTCTGTAGCATTTTAAGATTTACAAAGCACTTTCCTCACTCTACCTCTGTGAAATGGGTGGGCATGTACTCTGATCATAGCTTCCTCATCCTCAGAGAGGAAATGACAGTCTGGACCAGGGACCTGATCTGATACAGGGCTTCTGACCACCAGGGTGCTGCTCTTTCCTTCCTACCCCATTGTCTGCATTCATTTGGAAGCAGCAGCATCCATAGCCCCTTACTAATAATTCAAGGTTCTGACAATTCACCATATGATATTTATAGAGAGTTCTTAGGACTCTCTGGAGAGCCATCGCCATGTTATTTACATACAACACCAGTGTCAGCTAAACCCTCCCCACTTGTGGGGAAGAACCCACTTGCTGAAGATCTGTGAATCAGCTTAGTGAGGGCTAATTACTCTTGGAACTCTAGTGTGCGGGGTGAAAGTGCAGAAGTCTCCCTTTATCTCTCTCCTTAAGTACAAATACCACCCAAGTAGCCCCCATGTTTGTCAGGGGGAATGCCTGGAGATCCATTTGTTTTGCAGTGAACAAAGGCTATGGGGCCTTTCTGAAATTTGTGCTTGGGGAGTGTTGGGGCAAATTTTTCTCCACTTAGAGAGTGATAACTTGTGAAAGGCATTCCCTGCAAAAAACGATTTGACTCCTAGGGAAATTTCAACCCCTAGATTTCTAGCTAAAGCAAGACCAGCTGCTGGTTCCCAATGTATCCAGAGGCAAAGAATGGCAAGTGGAGGGGGTGGAGGAGGAGGAGGAGGAGGAGGAGAAGGAGGGCTGCTACTCAGCTCTTCAGAAGATTATAAATAGGGATGTGACTAAGGGGAGGAAGGGTCCCTGGAGAGAGCTTAATGAGCAAGGCAGGTTTCCAGTTTGGTCCAGGAGCAATGGAGAAATCTCAGGGTTGTGTCCTAACCCTGCTGTGAATCTGACACCTGTTCCTGGGTGGGCAATTACAGACAACCTCCCGACAAGGAGCAGTAAGATTCACCAGCAGAGACTTGAGTTTGGGCAGGAAATGTTTGTCACCTGCTAAAAAATGAAAACTTTCCCAAATTCCCTCATTCAGGGAAACTACAAAGACAATGGATGTCACTCCTGCCAGCATTCAACAATGCTGTGTGTGAGAGGATTCTGCAGCAAAACTGCAAGAAGACAGTAATGTGAATGATAGAGTAAAAAAAAAGTTGAAATCAGCAAATTGTATTCAAAGAAGCAGCACTTTCCTTTTTTGGTGACTGGCTTCTTGTCACTGATGATTGATAGGGTGAGATGCGCTGCAGTCTATGTTACTGCAAGTCCCTAGTAATACCAGTGTCTCAGATCAGAAGCCCCAAATGTAATTTAAAATAAGGCAGCATAGTGCAAGTTGAACTATGGACCAAAACTGTATCTGCTAATTCTCCTCAGAAATGGCTTTGGGGTATTCAGAGAGGGTATTCAGGGAAGCTAGGAAATAGGAGTTTACCTAGGACCAGGAAGAGATTTGGGGGGACAGCAATATTGACAAGTTCTGCTTGTTATCACTGTTACCAAATTGTCAAGAATTCAAAAATATCACTGTGGAATTCATTTAACCTTCTCCAGAAACTAGTTTTAGCCTAACTGCCAAATTCCAAGAGCCCTGACTGTATCTAAGAAATGCTGTAAATGTAAATGATGGGCTCCCTCTTTAGAAGAGCAATTTCTTTTTACTGACAGATTTTTCTTTTTTTTTATCTAACATCTGTAATCTACTTTAACTGACATTTAGTACAAACTGTTTTTGCTTGTCTCATGGAAATTGGTTTGTGAGTATGGGTAGAGTGCTGAGAGAAGATGGAGCTCCAGGAAATCCAGGTTCTTGTCAATTTTTCTACCACCTCTTTGACCTGTATCAAATTTCTTTTGTCTTTACCTGGGCAAAAATGATAACTTACCAGGCAGTGGTGAGGACCTGCAAAAGATTGTTCTGAGAAAAAATTGTTTCTCTTATAATCCAAAGAAGAGCCTCCCTCTTAGAGGAGAGGAGCTATAGAGGTAAAATAAAGAAGAAAAAGTAACAATATGTATAAATTATTTCCTTAATAAGAACTATAAACACTATTAATAATGCTAGAGATTGGGGGCAGCTAGGTGGCACAGTGGACAGAGTTAGGCTTAGAGATGGGAGATTCTGGGTTCAAATATGGCCTCAGACACTTCTTAGCTATATGACCCTGGGCAGATCACTTAACTTCCATTGCCTAACCCTTACTGCTCTTCTGCCTTGACACCACTACACAGTATTGATTCTAAGATGGAAAATAAGAGGTTTTTTTTTAAGTAATGCTAGAAATTAAAGACCATCAGTGATCTGTAAAATAGAGGTTGTATCATGGAATCCTTTGGCAATGTCCCCTCATCCCCTTCTCAGAATTACATAAAGGATTGTATAATATATAAGAACTGATTATATCAGAAACTAATTATATTGAAGTAGTTATTGAAAATATTTTAAAAATAAGTTTATGGCTCCCAGATTAAGAACACCTGGTCTGAGAAGGCTTACCAGGGCTGGGCACATACCTGAGGGTCAACATTTACCCTTATCTTGGTGGATTTTGCACATGGTAGTAACAGATCCCATTTATCTAGAACCTTGGGGTTTACAGAATGCCCTATTCAGTGATGGGCAAACTACACCCCCACATCCAGATATAGTGATTAGGGAATTGCTTAATGGGAAAACTTCGGCCTGAATCTGGCCTGCAGGGAATAGTTTGCCCATTACTGCACCTATATACATTATCTCATTTGCTATTACTGGTGGAGATACCCTTTGGATTTGGCTTCCTGTTGTATACCCAAGTTGTCTCCTAGGCTCCCTCACAAACCCCTCGGTGGTAGAGAAGTTGCTCTAAAATGGTTTTCATTTGTGGTATACTGACTGCCTTTCTATTCCATAGTTGTGAAGATGGAAGGGGAAATTCTACAAATCCATTATTGTGCCCTGGGTTACAATGTGTTTCCCTGATTATGTTTTCTGTTACAGAGCTAGTCACTGAGGTCTAGGCATTTTTTCAGTACCTGTACTCAGCACTGTGAAAAGTCCTCAGAGATTAAAAACAAAACAAAACTAAGCTATAAGCCTCCCCATAAGGGGCTTCCCCTTTAGTCAGGGAGCTGAGACACAGACATGAAGGGATAGTGGGGGATACAAAACAGGATATAATTCTGTGCTTCATTGGGTAGTGGAGGCTATGTGTACTCAGAGGAGAAGGAAGAGTTGGTGGATCATCATTCTACTCATTTTACAGATAACAAAACTGATTGATGAGTTCCAGGATAACCAGCAAAGGCTAGAAAGAGAAGGTAGAAGGAGGAAAAGCTTTTCAAAGTTGAGGAAGTGATGAGCTGATCTTAAGGCTATAGCTTAGGTTTGTTGGTAACAATGATAGCAAGCAGGACACACGGTAGGCAAAGATCTTAGAATAACTGAATTCATGTGGCTCTCATCTTCCATTCTTCTCTATTCCTATTACTACTCACACTAGATCAAGCCCTCCACGTGAAGGCAGGAGACTTGGGTTAAAGTCCACCTCTAACACTTCTAGCTGTATAACTATGAGCAAGTCCCTTAACTTAAAAAATTTTTTTTTCTTCTTAACCCCTACCTTCTGTGTATTGGTTCCAAGGCAGAAAAGCAGTAAAGGCTAGGCAATGGGCTTAAGTGACTTGCCCAGGGTCATACAAGTAAGAAGAGTGTGATGCCACATTTGAACCCAGGACCTCCCTTCTCCAGGTCTGCTGGGCCACCTAGCTGTCCCTCCTTTAATTTCTCTTTGCCTCCATTTCTTCATCTGCAAAATAGGCTCTGGAATTGGATCTGTAATTTCATTCATCTAAGCAATTCCTGGGTGTGGAAACTCCCTCTAACAATTCAGGTCCAAACCTCTGCAATTCAAAGTTATAGAGAATTGCCTAGAATATTTGACAAGTTAAGTTGCTTACCCAGCCAGTAGATGTCAAAAACAAAACCTGAACCCAAATCTTCTTGGGTTCTACTGCTTTATCCTCTTTCTCTCTTCTGTAAAAATATGAAAATAATACTTGTAATACCCATATCCCAACAAATCATTTCTATGAACTGCATTGCACAGCATAACAATTGCTAAATAAATGTTAGTTGTTGTTTTTATGATCTTACACCTGAGAAAGAGTGCTTGTTTCTTTGTGAAATGAGGGAACAAGGCTATATAACCAAGACCAAACCCCTTACCCTGGCTCGAAAGACTCTTCATCACTTGGTCTTACCTCATTTAGCAACCTCAGCTGTGATTCCTGCCCAGCACAGACTCTCCACTCCAATTAGGCTAGTCCCTTTGCTGTGTCTTTTACATCCATTCCTTTGTTCATGCTGTCTCTCCTTCCCTAGAATGCCTCTCCCTTTCCCCATTCCAAAACCTAATTTCCTTGAAAGCAAAATTCAAGACCTACCTCTTTTATACCTTAACATGAAATTTAGCTCTTCATCAGACATTGCTTTGTATTATTCTATACTTTCATCCATGTAAATCTTATCTTCCCAGCTACAGAGTAAATTCCTTGAGAGCTGGGCCTTTGCCCTTTATTTCTTCTTTTTGAGTAGCTATTTTTATATTTTAAAAATATATAACAATTTAATATGTAACATAATGATAATGTAACATATATGATTTATTATGACTATGTAATAAATTATAATAAAAATGCTTATCCAAGACAAACAAATCCTCACATTAGCTATGTCTCTCCCACCTCTCATAGCTAATTGTAAACTCTCCTTTTTTAGGGAATTATTAAACTACTTGTTATAAAAAGGGAGAAAAACATTTTATGAACCTAAAATACTCCTTTAAAAAAGTCTAAATCGAAAAAAAACAAAGTTTAAATCACACTAATTAAGTAAACATAGAACAAAGCATCATGGTATAGTGGATAGAAAGCTGACTGAGAAGTCAGGAAAACCTGGGGTCTGGAGGCAGTATAATACAGTGGAAAGGACACTGGCCTTGGAGTCAGAGAGACCCGATTCAAATCCCATCTCTGACACCACTGCCTATGTGATATTGGGCAAGTCACTTAATTTTCCTGGACCTCAGTTTCCTGACTCATTTATAAAATGAGGAGATTAGACTAGATTGGCCTCTAAGATCCCTTCTAGTTCTAAACCTAGAATTTTATGAATAAGTCTCAACTTTGATGCATACTGGTCAAATGACCCTACTCAAATCAGTTTAACTGCTTAGTGGCCCCAAGAAACACTCTTAAACTTTTAAGTTGTAGAATAATTGCTGAGATATATTGATAAAGTGAGTTTCTTTCCCAGGGACTTCTCTACTCCAGTAAAATGCCAAGTTAGAACAACAACAAAAAAAAAAAAAAAAAAAAAAAAGGAAAGCAAAATACATATGACTCCAGCAAAATATTTACAAATTCACTCAAAATGTATATAGGACCAAAATGTGGAACTTCTGCCCTCTCTAGGGATAAATGAGCAAAAAACAAAATTTTGTTTTTGTTGTAAGCCAAAGGTTTGCATTTGATCTATCTAGTAGATCTTTCTGAATTTAAAAAATACTTTTCAAATGTAAATGTATAAGAAGTTAAACTCTGATGAATTGAGTGTCACCTGTTTAAAGTCGCAATAATTCAAAATCCAAAGAATTCTTTAAATGTAAACTTTATCTGCCAGGATCCTCCTGGGTGGATTATTGGTTGTACTTTGCTGGTGTTATTGAAGATCTTTAAAATGATGATGAAAATTATAATAATCTCATCCTTCCTCCAAGATATTTAAATATAATGAAATAACAAAGTATAACATTCCCTGTGGGGCTGTGTTGGCAATGGCGTGGCATGTGTGCCCTGGGAGCATGGGGGAGGGCTGCTCCATTCCCCCTCTCTATAGCACCTGAGGACATTTTTCACATTCCCCATCCCTCTGTCCAGCCACCCAATGTGAACACTTCCTCCCTCCACTGTCTAGGGTAATGCAGGGGGTCACAGGCAGCTTGAAGTTGCAGTTTGGGCATCGTGATCTCGAAAAGGTTAGCCAACACTGCTATAGGGCTATTCCCCACCTCTTTTCCAAATTAGCTATCCAAATCCCTGCTAACACAATATTTGGGTTCTAGGGATATCCCTGAGAATTATGACTTCTACACTATTACTCTTGAGCCCTCATCAATATACTCCCCATTAATAATTAGATTCAGTCAAATTCCCATTAACTTTTAGAAAAGAAATCAACTAAATAGGGTATGGCATAAACAGTGAGTACAAAATATTCTTCCCAAAGCAGGTATGCATCTCTCCCTCTTGGGAGAATGGTAGTGAGGCACACATGTGGCAAAGGGGGGTCTCCTAACTCATGGCCTCAGAAACATTTTTTGCACTTTGTAGAATCTTAATGAAATTTTCTTTAGATAGTCAGTCTTAGGCATCTCTCTGCTAGGCACCAAGTGTCTGTGCCTTTCTGAAGTCCATAGCTAACATTTCTCTCTTCAAGTATCATATTCCTTGAAACTATAGTCATCCTTATCCATAGATCATTTCACATTTGTCTACAAGGGCTTCCACTGTCATTAGCCAGTACTTCCCAGGTAGCCACTACTACTGACTCTAGCTGCTGGTGGGACCTCTGATGGTACTTCTCTAGATCTCCTGAACTTATACAATTACTTGGGCAATCCCATCTCAGTGTACTCATACACCTAAGATCAGGAAAGGATAAAAAATTAGAGGTACTCTGTGTTTATGGATACCTGTGGACAAGATTGGGGAAAGTGGTCAGCTGACCCTTCCCCACAGAGCAGCTCAAAAGACCTCTTTTCATTTTTCAAAGCCACGAAAGAAAGAGAATGAGATTTGAGCAGATCACACCTTTTTTCAGTGTTAGCACTTTGTGCTTCATTGGTTCTTTAGCTCCATAGCCAATTAGAAGACTTTCTGTCCAGTAGACAGCACCTTTGAATCATCATGGCCAGAAACTTGCTCTGAAGTTTCCTCATGGTGACTTGGATTGAAACCAGGAGGGGACCATCTGCATCTACTCAAGCAACTAGACCCTCATTGGTCAGTTCTTTTATTAATTCTTCCACCCATTAAAAATGTTCAATCCTCATCTAACCAACTGAGGTACGTTATTCATATCCCCAATCCAGAACAATTCTCTGGGGTCCCTGGAAGGTTCAAATATTGCCCTTTTTTCATCTTACCTAGTGCCTTCCACTAAAAAATTTCAGAAAAGTCAATGTATTATATTCTCTTCCAAACTATAGACAGAAATTATAATCACTGCACAAATAGTTATGCAAATGAAACAAACAATAATTTACAAAGCTTGCCAGAAGTTACTCCTTATCTTATATTTATAAAGTATCTGTCTTGGTGCTTGCAAAGGCATGAATGTCCATAGTATAATGCCACTCAGGGATTACTTCCCCAACTCCCATTACCATTGATGGGCCAGGTTCCTACAGAGCAGCATATGACTACCTTCAGGGTTTTAGAAATAATCCTAATGGGATGTGCTTCTGCTGTTTTTTATGAGCCCACACTGGTGTGCTTCCTATTAATTATCAGATAGTAGCCTCAATTAACTGTTAGAAAAGGTCATTTTCGAAGAAGATACAATGAGAAGAATAGTTAGTACAAGACATTTCCCTATCCCTCAACTGAAGGCATATTCTTCCTCTGTACACTTCCTATGGAAAGTAGGTTCAAACTTCAAATATAAATTAGAGGATAACACAAGGGACAAGAGTATCTCACAGCTTCTGGTTATTGGAAGTCCTTTTCTTCCTTTGTAGAGCCTTCAGGAGGTTCCTCTTAAATCCAGTTAGCTGATTCTGAGTTTTGGTGCCTTTGCAGAGTCCCTTAGCTATTGCATTTCACTGTCACAAAAGGTCACAGTTCCTGAAGCTGCCACTGTTCTTAGGGGAATTTTTTTGCAATCACTTTCAGGTGCTTCATTCATCATGAAATGAATGAATTTAGCATTTTAAGTACTTAAAATGTGCAAATTACAATATGCAAGCACTGGAGATATGAACTGAAGAGTAAGACAATCCCTGCTTTCGAGGAGCTTACATTCTAATTGGGGAGAAATACATATAGAAAGTTTCTACTGCAAGCTAGATGGAAAGGTCTCATGGTCCTTAGGACTCAAGGGCAAAGTAGATAATAACCTCTTCCTTAATGTTATATCTACTAATAAGATCTTATAAGTTTCTGACACTGAACCATTTACTGAACCAGGTTTGGGGACCCTGGTGAAAAAAAACATTTTTTTTCCTGGGTCTTCAATAAATGTGCCCGCAGCACTTGCAGAGTTAGTGTGCTGAGTGAGCTGCCTTCTTTAATTACATTAATTGGGGTGAGAAAAGGAGTCCCCAGCCTTAAGAAGGAAGGAAGGAAGGAAGGAAGGAAGGAAGGAAGGAAGGAAGGAAGGAAGGAGGGAGGGAGTGAGGAAGGAAGGAGGGAGGGAG
>NC_058131.1:92321280-92335978 GCF_016433145.1 Gracilinanus agilis
AAGAAGGGAAGGAGGGAAGGAAGGAAGGAAGGGAGGGAGGGAGGGAGGGAAGACAAATGGAAAATAGAGAGGAAAAAAGGAAGGAGAGAGGGAGATGAGGGAAGATGAACTTAAAAGTAAACAAATAATGGGTTCAAATAATTACTCTCTGCCATTATTTCTCTTCTTAATAAGCTGAAAATAGAGCTAATTAGAAATGGGAGTTGACTTTACTTCACATATAGATATTTTTAAGCAGAGAAATAGACCTCCAAGTCTCCCAAGGGCTTTCGTTTTTAGAACATTCAGAATATGGATTTGGTCATCAAAATTTTAGATGCTATTCAATTAAATTTTATAATTGCTTATTAAGTGCCTACCAGTGGCAGGCAGGGCCCTAGCCCCTAGGCCTTAGAAAAAAAGATGACATAAGACTAAGGCCCTTAAGGAGGGAAAGCCTATGAGCAAACAACTACAGTATAGGCAGAATGCAAGTGAAGTTCAAAGGCAGTGTTAAAAGGGTTATGAGCAATGGGTGAGATCACTTCCAGCCAGTGGCAGATTTTTAAAGTGTGCATGTTTCCATAGAATCACAGAACTGTGGAACAAAAAAGAGGCCTAAAGCCAAGTGACTTATCTAAAGTCACCTAGCAAGTTAGTAGCAAAATATGGACTGGTTTTGTGAAACAGAACATCAGCTTAACCCAAGAAACTTATGGCAGTGATTTTAATGTATAACATAGATAATAGCTTTAAAAATTTGACTCTCTCATTGTGACCATAAAACAATTCTGGTAGGCAGCTTTAAATGAAACAGTTTTCATTGTTCCAACATCTAAAAAGCCACCAGCTTTCAGAAATGACTAAGTGACCTACTAGTATTCTTTATTCTTTTTTCTTTTTTAATGGAGGCTTTCGCTCCCCTGCTGAGACCACGTATTATATCCAGTTTCACATCAGAATGAATTTTTGTGGCTAAGTTTGAAAACCTCCTGAAAATAGCAATTAATAATGGAAAAGCTGACAGACCCATAAGTGTAGCGGCATGAATGGCGCTGCTATAATTATGTGCCTCGGTGTGCTTATATACATGTAAACACATAAAAATATAGTATGTGTGTGTGTATGTGACAGTGTGTCCTCATAAGGTAGCTGGGGAAGTGAGTCTGTATGCATTTACTTCAGCAAATGTTTATGAAAGGTAATATTTGATTGCCTTAGATTAGGTGCTTTAAAAAATAAAATTTCAGTATTACAGTGGTGCTCCCCCCTCCCTTACTTCTCAAAATACTTTACATATGCAATCTCATTTGATCCTCAAAACAGCCCCTCACTGAGGATATTGTTACACCATTTGACAGATGAAGAAACTGAGAAAGTGAGGTTAAGTGACTTCCCATCAGAGCTGGGTCTGATGGCTCTAATTTCTGTGATGTTTCCACTCTCCTGGACTATATTCTTCTCCCGCTCTAAATGACAATCTGTTCTTCAGGAGCAATAGGGTATGTTTTCATGATTGCAAAATTCACCCAAAGTGAGACACTTCACTGTAAGACAGTGCCAGCAGCCAGTTGTTGACAGCCTTAAAAATAATTAGGGGCTTACACACGTCTTTAGAAAGACAAAGATAGTTGGACAGTTTGGACATTTGAAGATTTGAAAAGGAGAGCCAAAAACCTGTATGAAACCCTAGTGGTTGTCATTCAGAGGGACCTTATATAACGTCCCTCTGAAATCAAGGAAATAAATACTTTCCCAAAGAAGGAAAAATAAATCTCTTAAGGCAACATGGCCATAAGGGAAGCCTATGTATATGTTACAATTTGCTCCAGTAAATCAGTCTTATTATAACTCAAATATTGGAATTCTAGAATGGGTTGCTTTGCTGGCATCAGGGCCATTATGATGAATTTCAGTGAAGTTGGGAACCAAAAAACAAGAGTCATTTGCTTGACCTCATGTTAATGGTAAAGGCTGATGGTAGCAGAGAAACCTGAATATTCTACGTGTTCCTAAAATTTTGGCATTGTTAGATGTTTTCACGTAGCATTTTTAGGCGGGAGGATCTAATCACAAAGGCATTTTAATGGATAATAAATGGATATTGCGTACACCTATGCCTACAAATACTACTGAGATGTTCCGCCCTGGGTATTCAGTAATAGTGGGTATGTGCCACAGTTCCAGGCAGTCATCACCAAGAGGTTTCTATGTTAGGGCAAATAGAGGAGATGGTGGTTCAGTTTTGAATAGAGAGCCAGGCATGGAGATAGAAGGTCCTGAGTTCAAATGTGGACTCGGATACTTCCTAGCTGTGTGATCCTGGACAAGTCACTTAACCCTCATTGCCTAGCCTTTCCTGCTCTTCTGCCTTGGAACTGATACTTAGTATTGATTCTAAGACAGAAGGTAAAGGTTTAAAAAAAAAAAAAGGTTTCTATGTTAGACCTTAGAAGGATGGTGTATGTCGTATAAAACATGAAGTTTCAGCATCCCTCATTTGTTATATGTATTGCTTATGTGTCTGTGTTGTGAAAAAAAACAAGAATTTGTCAAATTACTTTGTAATTTTTCTTTCACTAAAATCTTGGCTTATTATGAATGACCAGTTTTATTATTTCTTCTGTAGAAGCCTCAATAAAAACAATTGGGTATCCCTGCCTAAAAGCAACACTAAATGCTTGCACCAACATCTGTTATGTATGTCTGGTTATTTTCCAGTTTGAAAATGTGTGAATTTCCTTTCTAATGTTCTAGGGGAAAGCGATGGTATTTGCCCCACTCCGAGGGACTACTTTAAACCAGTTTTGCAATCTAGCTGAAAAAGCTGGTTTCTCTCTCCAAAGACATGAAAATTATGATGAACACATTTCAAACTTCCACTCCAAGGTTAGTTTTCTGCTTGTGTTAGATAACACTTTAATCCGCATTGCATTTTGAAGAGATCATGGTCTTTTTGGCAGGTAACCTAAATATTTGATTAAAGTACTCCTTAGGTATGTTGCTTCTGAACAGCTATTTGTATCTGATTATTTTTGTGTGGCAAAGTCATCTTTTATCTTTGCACGTCTAGGAGGATTTTATAAAAACGGCTCCTGTTTACTCTTTTTTCTGTAACAAACTAATCTTTCATTCATAATAGACTAATTTGTGGAATGCAGGGGAGATGGATAGAAATGAATAATAAACACGCATTTATATTTTAATTAAAAACCTCCCACCTTTAAGTAGGTTAAATGCTTTGCTGTCCCAAAATAAATAGAAGGTGAATGTCTAATTGTATCATATCGTACTGTAAATCCTTATCTCCCCTGGCTTTATAGCTGGGTCAGTTGGCAGTTTCAGACCGCTAAATCTCATACAGAATTTCACAGTTGCGAGGTTATATGTCAGATCGAGGAGCTACAAGATTTAGGTCAAAAGCACTTATCTGAGAGTGATTTCTAAGCTTGCTTACATAAAGCAGTGTTATCAGCCTTTTTATTATTTATAGGGGAAGAGTAATCTAGGACACTGAGAGGCAGGTGTTCCGCAGAAAACTTTTTAGGAATCCCACGTTTGTTAATACATGTCAGGCTTATCAGTATCACGTTTATTACCTCTGATGATTTTAGGGCATTGCTCCATGCCTCAAAGAAATCGCTTGTGCCAAGCTAATCTGACCTCAGCCAGAGCCTTTGGCTTGTCATGATTTTGCAAGTTGTAGCTGCAAAAAGTAAAGGCCTGACCTTGATTTCCTCCTGGGAAAATATTAATAGTCTCCTTCACACTCTTTATTACCCATTGGTATGGTAGGAAATGTCTTGTTTTTAGAAAGGGGGATGAAGAATGGGTTTCATCTTTGAAAGGAGAATGAGAAGCTATGCACTTCCTGGAAATGCAGTGACTTCCTGGGATCACCAAGGTTCCATTTTACTTCCTAGAAGGTTTTCCACTTTGTGGACCGAAAGAGTTAAATACTTCTATAACTAGCAGTTTATTCCTTCTGACAGAATCTGGTCCACTGTTTATTATGGGGGGTTGGGGGAGAAGAGGGGAAGAAAATGGCAGGTAGCTCACATCCAGTTGCCTAGAAGCCCATTTTCCATCATTCACCCCACTCCCAGAACAGGAGGAATGGCTTTTAGGGGATTATGTGGTAGGTAGGTGGAATGTTCTCTCCTATTCTCCCCCCCCCCCTTTTTTTTTCTCCATCCCTCTTACCAGAGCGGTCTCTCCAGCTATAGTAGCTAGGGAAGAGAATAGAGGTACAGAGGTCACCCGATGATGAATTTTAACATGCTGCCATGCACTTATATAAATGTAGATCATTATTATCGTTATCATTATCATCTCCTGGAACATCAAATGTATTTTCTCATCGTCAGCTTGGAAAACCCAAGTTATTGGGTTATTCTACTGGGCTGTGCACTGTGGGACATGTCCATCCAGGCGTCTGGACTGACAGTCCTCGAGCTGACGGTAGAGCCCTTGGCTACCCCCCTTTACCTGTCTAAGTGCTCAGTGAACAGCGACTCTCTCTTTAAACTCTGCCTGGTGCCTCCCTCAGCATGGCGCACGCCCATAAATAAGCACCCTCAAAAATAATCATTGATGGATTGACTGGTTTCACAAAAGTAGCATTTATTGAATAAGTCGAATTGACAGAGGGCCTTAATTCATTATCTCAGCATAAATGTCTAAAAATCAAAGTATATGAGTTTCCCCCCTTTCATTCATTTTACATGGTACCTCAGGGATCTCTTTTGTCATTTTTTAAGCAGCAGAAATGTAATACAATATTGCCGGGAGGAGATGTGGAGGAAGAGCGTTAGGTAATTGGTAGAACACGAATGGCAACAGTGTGCCCAAAGGTTTTTGGTGTGCTCGATTTAGAATCAGATGTGTTTTCGAGTGTTGGCTCTTCAGCCCTCAGTTTTCCTCATCTGTTAAATGAATATATTAGACTGGAAGATAATCTGTAAGTCCTCTTCCAGCTCAAAATCCTACGACTGCATGATTATGATACAGTTTCGGCCAGCCTGACCTCTGGGCAGAGCCACAGAGCACCAGATTCTCCAGGCTTGAAGGCTTCTGATCAAGTTAGATTAATTACTCAGGCCAGACACTATCAGCAGAGCTATGGGGGAGACCCTCGTAATTGTGATTTACAAAACGAGTGATCCCCCCCGAGCTAGGGCAGTCATGGTGGGGTGAGGCAGGTATTGGTGAGCAGGTCTGAAGGGAATGCAGCATCCTTATGGATTGAGAGTGTTCCTTCCTGAGGAGTTATCCCATGTCAAAGCCATGGAGAGTGCTCCATTGGCTCTCTTCGGCTCCCATCCCATCCCTCCTCAGGACAGATTGGGAAGTGTTTCAAGATGCTGGACAAGGGACCCAAGCCCAGGAGTACTTGCCTCCCTGGGCTAGGGAGAGTCACCCTTTATTTGCCTCATACTAGTGAGCTCCAGCTTTAAAAGTTTCCCTCTTACTCGGGGGAAACCAGTTGTCTTCTCCATCTCGCTGCAAACTTCCATCTTCCCTGGGATGAGCCTGCTCCCAAATGAAGGAGAGGAGTTTTCCTTCAGGCTGCATGTTATCCTCTTAGCCCCACTGTTTTGGAATAGAGCGTAACCAGCTGGAGAACTGTAAGACGCCTGATAATACAGCTCTTTGCCGCTGTCCCGTCTTAATCTTGTTACACAAATGGTTGTGAAGAGATTCATGAATTTTAATTTTGCCCTCTGCATTAGTGCCTCATGTCACTCATACACAGCTGCCTCCTATGTAGAGTTTTTCATCCCTCCTCCTACAACAGGGGAAAAAAAATTAGTTACAATCTTGGCAGTAGTGCAAGTTAAAAAAAAAATCCACAGATTTAGGCAGCCACCCATGAAGCTGATTAACAGTCAGTGATCAGGAGGAACAGCTTTGCCTCTTAAACTTTTCACCTTTCATTGTTAGCTGTGAAATTTTATTTCCGTTAAAAAAGCAAGCCTGTAATCAAATCTGTGCCATTCTATACTTTCTGCCAGGGCTCCGGTTATCCAGCACCCACCTTCTGTAGCCACCTTGCTCGGGAGCCAGTGTGCAGAAGGTGCTGGATGCTCTTAAAATCCTGCCTTTGCATTCGTCCCGGGCGCCGGGAGGAAAAACAAAACCCAGCTCGCCGCTCCTCCCTCTCCGTCCCTCTGCTAGCTCTGACAGCCACTGCCCAGCTGGGTGGCTCCAGCGTGGCCAGATGTGAGATTGGCCAAATGTCGAGGAGCACAGAGCTCTGTCTGACTTGGGGGAAATGGCAGGAAACGGCATTAGCTGGGAATTTGTTCATAAAAATCCCCCCTTTCCTGCAAATAGCCTCTACAATGTTGCTTCCTCCAAAGCATTATTTTGTTCTATCTCAGCACTACCTGTGTTGATTTCTTTTCTGTGTGTATGTATGTATGTAGCATGTGCTCCATCACACGTGCACGTGTGTGTGTGTGCACTTGGTAATGAAAATAGTCTGGCTCCGTGGTAAAGTCAGGACATTGTGTCAAAAGAACGGCCATATTGCATTTCTGCTTATCTATTCAAAATGCCACATTCTAAGTGGCTGGTGCTCAGAATCTGTGTGGTGTGCTGTTGATAATTGTGGATACTGTAAAGGGTAAACAGTATGAACTCCACTCCTGCGGCAGCTATTCACAGGGTAAGGCTGAGCCTGTTACATCCAATTATGAAGTAAAGCATTATGCCACTAATAGCAGCTATGTAATTTAGTTCAGTCCTCAAAGACCTTGCTTTAACCTGCAAAATTGAAAAATTGTTTTATTCACAATTTGCTTTTTGTTCATTTTTTTAAAAAGGTGCCTTTTCATTTCTTAAAATTATAATTATTAATTGGGCACAGAAATATAGCTTTGATACATGGAATTACTCTTAAGCCACATAACATTCCCCACCGAAGCAGGTATTTTTCTAACTGTTTTGTGTGTGTTTCAAGTGCCCTGATGCTATAGTCTTGATACGTTCATGATCTGGTGACAGGTTATAATATTTTCTTGGAGGGTTTCCTCCTCCTCCTCCTCCTCCTCCTTCTCCTCCTTCTCCTCCTCCTCCTCCTCCACCACCACCACCACCACCACCACCGTTGCTGGAAGGGCTCACAGATGGCATTGAACTGGACCTACCCCCTTCCAGGAATGAAGCCTCTGTTTTGGCCTGCAGAGGTCAGCACAGAATCCGAGTTAAAAGTGATTTCTAGCCCATATTTACAGAAGAATTATTTATCCCACATATTACCTCAGGGACTTTATAAAGAGCTCATTTGAGTCTCTCTCTATTAGTACATTGTGAGTGAGTAGGTCAGCTGATTCAAGCTGAGTAATCAACTTTCCTTTATCCCCACTCCCTGAGGAAAGAATTCAGCTGCCTTTGCCCCTCTCCACCCAGAGTAAAGCATTTGGGGGGAAATTCCCTCTGTCACTCTCCTAAGTGGGGGGCAAGTAGGATCAGAGATGTTTGCACTCGGTGGGTCCAGACTGGTGGTTTTACTAGAGGAAGTCTTTCAGGTTGCTTCGCCTGTATTCTTCCCAAAATGAAAAGAATGGTGAATTGTGATTGAGATGAAAAAAAAAAAATAACAAAATAACAAAAATACTTCACTATGTTGGGCTGACGTGACAAGACTCCGTAAAGATCTTTCCAAATGGACTGTCTTCTAGGAAATAAATCATAGTTACCTCAGTGATTATACAACCAACACCTCCATAAAGGCAGATTGAATGAAAAGACTAAATCAACTTTTTCCCTTTATGGAAAGAGAAAAGTGTGTTCATTAACGAGGGGCCCAAAGCTTCCAGAGCCACTTCTCAGCTAGAGACTGTGCTCTAGAGAAGGTCTACTTTCCAGTTACATTGAATTTCCAGTGGCCTGTCCTAGACTAACTCATTTTTTTTTTCTGGCCATTCTGGAGGGAAAAAAGTAGAGCTGAAATGCTTCGTTTGTTTAGATTGGGGGTCATGGTTGGCAGATTTATATCAACCCTTAAAATACTTCAGTCTCTAACTGAAAAGAATATGCAAGATGTCCTTATCTCCAAATCATTAAAAAATAAAATATTTAATGAGTAATAATAAAGAAAAAAGAAATCCACTCAAAGATCTCAGCAAGATTTGGACACAAAAAAAAATTAGTTTGGTATTTATAATTAGCAAAATATCTTTTACCAGGTCTGTAACTGACAAGGCCATTCTGGCTAATTAAGGAAATGTTAATTCTGGATTTGTGAATATTTTTTTTGAAATTTTAATTCGTTATCGGGGGCCTGATAGAGCTTGAACTAAGAAGTTGGGGCTCTAATAAAAGATATTCCCTTCCTCTGAGAAAGGAATTTATGATTTTCACATCATTAATTAAAAAAAAAAACTCTTTAGTTGCTGCTGTAGGGCCTTTTTGATATCTTAAACCAAGCAAACCTTCCTGTTGTGTTGAGGTATTACAGAGGGATCTGCTAATTTCTGGTGATCTCCAACACAATGAGATGGGGAGGAGGATGGAGCCGCAGCATCATTACAGTTAGTTTGGTCTAGGGAAGGAAAGTTAACCTCCTGGTGAAAAACTTCACACTTTGGGGAAATCCGTGGGTAATGTCATTAATTCCTGAGTCGGTAATGTGTTGTTCAGATTTCTTTTGAAAAATGCCGTTTGGTTTGTGTCCTGAAAAGTAGTGCTCACAAAAATAACCTGTGTTTCATATCTCCATAATGCCGTCATTGGGGTACCATGGAGTGCTATAATTTGTGCTTGCTTTTAAGTTGTGTGTCAGGTTTGTGGGTGCTTGGGGGAAGATATTTTTCACAAGTGATACATTTAGATAAGAGACCAAAGTCAGTTATTATCTTTGGAGAAAAACTGATCTTCCCTTAATTTTTTTTTAATTTTCAGTTGAAAGATGAAGAATGGGATACATATGAAGAAAACCTTCATTATCCACTTCTACTAGTTCTAAGCAAACATGGATAAAAGACTAAACAACTGAGAGAAGGCAAACATCGATATGCATAATAACATATATATTTTTCACAAAAATATGAGTGTTATTGATAAGTTAACAGAGAATGGTTTTATGGGCACATTGATATTGGGAAGTCCTAAAATTTCTGCCCTGTACCACCTCCAGAATATTATAGAGTTTTAAGTTATGGATTTTACCATTTTTCAGGTGCACTGATTCTCAAGCTCTCCAGAGCTGAGCTTTCCTTGTCCTCCCAGCCGACTTCATGCTGAACCAAACTGTTTTGTTTGCCTGTGACAACTCACATACACTTGTAGTAAACTCTGTTGCATTTCTGATTAAATGGGAACAACATTTTTTCTAGTTAGAGTTTTATACAGGTTTTCTTGTCTGGAAGGATGGGGTGAGATTTCTAAACTAGACTCACATCAGGATTCTTCTAAAAAATTTTTCTCCTTTGAGTCTCTCCTAAATTAACTGTTTCTTTCTCTCCCTCTCCTTTTCTCTCTCTCTCTGTCACTCACACACACACACACACACACACACACACACACACACACACACACACAAAATGCTTTTTTCCCCTATAGATGTATAAGAAATAACTACATCAGACCAAAGCCTCATAAACTGACCATTTGTCCTTTGGACACAATAGTTTGCCCAGCCCTCTGCTCCTCCTCTCCAATTATGTGTGATTAGTCTCAGTGTGTTGTGTCAAGAAGGGGGAGTGTGCTGAGTGCTTATTATCTGTTTAGGTACAAGAAGAGCACATTTAGGCTCTGACTATGAATGAAAAGTGAGCCTTTATCGCGTCTAAAATCTAACTGCTGCTGTTCTTCAGGCCTTTTTAAAAACAGGTCCTTCCCAGAAAAATTCTAAACAAATGGCTGATCAACTGGATCACTTGTACGGGATTTTAAAAAAACAAACAAAAAAAACCCCAACAAAATTCAGTCTTACAATTATCTTCTTTAAACCAAGCATATATTGTTATTTGAAGTGATTCCAGGGTATAGTAAACATTAAATGAATGCTACCCAGGATTAACAGAGAATCACTTTTCTGCAGGGAATCTGAGCATATTCTTTCCTGGTGCTTCATCAAAATGGTTTAAATGCTTTTGTAGAAATCCAGATGTTTATCTTTAAAGGATCATCTGTGCACACTTAGCTGTAATGCCATTAGCAGGTTATCTTTGCATCCTCATTCAATACTAGGGGCAAAATAATGGATATTTAATAAAAGAACCTTTTCTTAAAAAAAATTAAAAGAGAGGAAAGATTTGGTGAGGACCCTTTTGCATGTTAAACAAACTTGGCTGTCATAAAAACACCTCCTCCCAAAAGTCTTCCTCTGTTCACGTCTTATCATCAAACAAATTTTTCACCACCATCAGTTTGCATGTCCTTATATTCACCACTTTTTCTGCTCCATTAGAGCACCTAGATGGATCTCTAAAGGCATAGGTCAAGTCGCAGTTAGATCATACATTTCTTTCTCACAAAAACTTGAATTGCAATGCCAAGTGATGGGCTAACATCACAATAACAGCAATTTATTCCTCTTTGGATAAAACAGCAGTCTATTCTCAGTGTTAGATAAAGACCAGGGCAATGCAAACCAGCCATTTAGCTGAGTAGTTCAGCTAGTGGTAGCTCTCCTTTGGGGATTGTATGGGTTGCATACTGGCTGAATATTTTCTTGTTTAAAAATCAGAAGCATTCTGGGATGTTTTAAATAACAGTGAAGATAACCGTCTTCTACGTTCTTCATGGAGGCTGGGGAAGAAGAGCACAGAATTTTTCCCCACCAAGACAGTTACAAAATCTGAGACAAAGAAACCCTATCACAGCACTGACACCCAAGACTGCCCATTCTTTTATCTTTTTATTCTTTTTATACTACTATATCGACATATAGAGAACAGAATAATTAGATCATCTCGTGAAAATATACAAATCGACAAGAATTTTATTTTCGTTTCTGTGTTTGGGGTAGAGAAATTTCACTGTTTCTTTCTCTGAGAAGAAAATGTATTTTTTTTTTAAATGAACTGCTAAGATTTGATTTCTTATGTCTGCATCGGATATAATGTCTCCAGATCCTGGTAAAAGATGGTGACTGGAAAGCTTTCGGGGAGATACGTATGATGGCCCTGCCTACAAATACACACAGTACACGGTTGTAAGCTTTAATATGTGAATAAAAACATAAATTGTCAACTATAAAAGATTAATGGTTCCTTAGTTATTATTTTTTAAAAGACCTTTACCAGGAAATAGCCCTACTCTTTAGATTCTCTGGAAGTTTATAGGACACCGGCATCGTATACTATGGTAGTGTTCAAAACATGATCAAAATTTGGGAAGTTATGTCCAATTTTAATGGAATTGCCCATCGTGATATTGCTGTTGAGCTTTATGATTAAAAATTATCTCTACATAGTTAGACCCCCATAACTGTTGTCGAAATGTATGATCCATTTCGAGGCACAGATACTATGCAAATGATTGTTTCAAAAAAAAGGCTCCTGCCTGATCTGGAACTCATACGTGTTATGCCACTATACATTTTTCCTAGCTTCTCACAAAGCTTTACCATGTTTAGGGTAAAATATAGATTCCTGGGGGACCTCCATAAGACTAAGTTAATTTTGTCAAGGCAGAAATTTTTCTGATATTACCCATGGTGGATTGTCATGTGATGCTCTGAAAAGCCACATTTGAGTTGGTTATGAAAAATATATTTTATTTTAGCACAAGACATATGAAGTGAATTGGGATATAAGTGCTAGAAAAGGCTACCTAAGAGGTTGATGCTATTTTGTATAAATCGTGTATTTTGTTGGCTTTTTGACTGAGCATGAAAATGTAACTTCCATTAGGGAAGGGTAATTTAGTTGCTTGGTATTCAGCAGAAAACTTGTCGGGGCCATAAAAGCTTTTCTGGCTGGTTCCTCGGGTGTTTTCAGAGAAGAGCTGCCCACCCCTTGCTGTTTTTCCCTTTGGCTTCAATATGGGCCGAATTTGCCACTACATACCTGTTGAATCAATTTTGGGGATCCAGCAGTTAACTGAATGAATAGAAGGATTAGTGGCCCTCCAGAGCCCTATTTCAACAGCCAGGTGTCTGTCCTAAACTAGTTAACTGCTTTTGACAGTTGAAGAACCTGGTTTTCATGCTACAGGCAATAGGGTTTGTTTCCCTCCTTCCCCCCACCCCACCCGGAGGAGCTGAATGGAGCCATACCTTTCCCTAACAGTTTGGATTTTTTAAAGGAATTGGCCATCCCCATCCCACCTAGGAGGCCTTTGTGCTTACTCAGCACTTGACTCAGGGCCGGCCATACAGGCACGGTACAGTGTCAGTCTTGGCCATTTTCTTGGGAAGAGCTTTGGCACTAAAGGCTTGAGAGGTTATGACAAGGAGGAAATCCAAGAGTAAAGATGGCTCTCCTCCATATTGGGGAAATGTCTACACTACTGGGATTAGTCTCTAGTCTGCAGACCCCTAATGCCCCAAGAGGTTGGGCTCTCCTGAGGCCAGGCCTTAGGAATTATATGGACTGGGCTGGCCCCTTGGCACTAAGGTGAATCCGGAATCCAGAACTATCCCAGAGCTGTTCTGAGAAGTGGATTTCCACCCAAGGCAAATGCCTTTTTTCTGAGCTATTGACTTTAAAAATAAAAGTAGACATTCAAAATGTTCAGGAAAAATTTGAAATCCGAAATGGCCACTTGGGATCGATTGACAAATTTTTCTTCACCTGGATAAGTGCCTGGCATGGGTTATACTCTTGTCTCTGTGCAGTCTCTGCCTTGGAAGTCTGGGCATTTGGAATGGCTTGGTTTTGTCCTTTCCTCCTCCTGACTTTTCAATTAATCCACTTTTTAATAGATTAAACAGATCATACTGTGACTTTTTAAATGTCAACAAGCTAGTAAACAGAAATGTAATAAAATGGCTAATGGGAGATTCAATAGTTAATAGAGACCCTGAAGTATGAGCATATATACAGTAGCTGTATATTGGAAACTGTGCAACTGAAGATGGCTTAGTATTGCAAACTGAGGAAGAAAATTGTTTTTAATTAGCACCTTCATAAGAACTGCTGATTAATACTGTTTTGTTTGGTGAAAGGCTTTCAGCTGAGTAATTTGTGCAGCCATTACAACAGTTTTGTTAGAGCGGATCTCCTGTTGTTAAACACAAACAGCAGATGATAATGGTGGAAGATGAGTTTGTCATGTAACAATTTACCTTATTGAAAAAAGCTTTATAGAAAACCCAATACAGTAGGTACCAGCAGAAATCACATATTTTAAATCCTTCCAAAATTGCAGTGTGCCATGCTAGTGGGTTTTTTTTTTTCGGAGACTAGAAGCAGATTTTATATCATTTATAAAATTATATACACATTTAAAGGTGGTGTGGCTTGGACAGACCACTTTCCCAGCTACAGTTTACATCGGAGCAGTAAAGTGGCCTTGTATTCAAACACTCTAAACTACACAAAGCAGGCTCGAAAATCGAAGCCTAATTAAATAATATAACTCACATGTAAATTTGTACTGGAGCTAGATGTAGGGAAAATAAAGATCGCTGTTCCTGTACCGGATGGGTTTATCACACAGGAGATCTTCAAGGATCTCACTCTCTTTTTCTCAAGGGAGGTTTAATTAATCACTTTTTTCCCTCTTCTGGGGGCTGTTTTTAACAGGCAAGTGAAAATAGTCCCATTCATTGGAACCTGACCAGAGAATAAGGGGCTAATTTCTGTGAACTCTCATCAAATGGATATTGCCCAAGCCAGAAGCCTGAGAACTTTTTTTTTTTAAATCGAATGCAATGGCAAAGAATATTTGCATTAAAATATTACACTAACCAAGGCTGGTAAGAACTGTAAATTATCGGCGTGCCATAAAGGAGCATGAGTTTTTTTTTTTGTAGACAGGCCTTCGGGGTAATAACTAGGGTTGAGGCTCAATAAGGTTTAGACAGCATAATAGTCTACAAAGAAAAGCCACCGAGCACTAATGTGAAGGAAGAGCCGTCCACCACATGCAGCAAAAATCACCAAAGGTCATTTTATGGTAGCAATTGTGACATAAAATTGGTGGTCATGCTACATGTCTAATACTCAGCAGAGCTTTATAAATGATGGGCCCCTAGCGATGGCTGTCATTAAGTGCTTTCATCATAATAAACTTTAAACTGTTGGCTTTATGAATCGCCAGCCAGCTTCAGCTGTTCGTTGGATGGAGCTTGCAGCGCCTTAAGTGTGACAAGACCTATTAGGAATTGCAACCATGTTTCAAGCGTACTTGGCTTTCCCACTCCTGGGGTGATTGCTGCCTATTAAACGGCATCTGGGAAGATTTTCCTCCAGCAATCTCTGATCAAGAGCTTTTTTTTTTGGGCTTTGACCTGCATTTCCTTCAAGACTTTCTCTGAGGAGTTTTATAAGAGCAAAACTCCAGAGGATTTATAGCCACTTCTGATTAATACCTTTTCATTTTTTCTAGCAACTCTCCCAGTGCTGCATAGAGAAAAGCTTTCATTGTTCCTAGGTGCTTATTTGTGACCTTTTCTCTGCTTCTGATTCCCTCTAACATGTTCTCAGTGAAATCCTCGGGGTGGAACCAAGACAGTTGTTGAAGTTGTTACAAGGGGGGTGGGGGTGGGGAGGGAGGAAGAGAGAGAGAGAGAGAGAGAGAGAGAGAGAGAGAGAGAGAGAGA